>NC_052322.1:12837036-13057036 GCF_016432855.1 Salvelinus namaycush
CAGAGAGCGAGAGCACCCAGGTTTATGTATTTAACGTAAGGAGGAGGAGGAGAGAAGTTATCGTTTGGAGATAAATGTTACTCACTGTGGAAAAGAAGAGTATTAAAACTAATTTCAGCCAGGTAAGAATCACATTTTCATGACAGAATAACTAGGGTATTTATTTCACATTTTGTGAGGTTACTTTTTCTCTACTTCCTGTGAATGTGGTTTATTTACTGTTTGACAGTTATGAATACTGTATTCCTCAATTTGTATCTCACCCCACTGTGACCTTTATGTGTGGTTGTGTTTGGACCATAACTTGGGAAACACCTTAAAACTGACCAGTGAATGTCAGTTAAGAATTGGTACCCTGCCTATGTCCTGATGATGATGGCAATAAACTCCAATTCCTGTTGGGTGATTCAATGATGATCACATAGTGAAGGAATGGAGAGAAGGAGAAAGGAAAGGGTGACAAAGCTGTAAAAACAACATGCTGCATGTACAACATCTGCTTCCTAAAATGCATTTTATTAAGATAGATGAAATGTGTTACAAATTCCAAATGGAGATGCAATAGACCTATAGCTAACCTACAGGCACATACATAGATTAACCTATAGGCATGCCGATCTAGATGGACTGAAGAAATCACAGGCAAAAGTTGTTTTGTTTAAAAGAAATGAAAGGGAGTGAAATTGGGAAGACTGTAAAACAGCTGTGTGACATGTAGAAGTGAATTGTAAGTTAAGAGAATGCTTTTTGAAAAGAGAAGAGGAAGTTAGTTGCCAGTGAAGAGTGAGAGAGTGATGAGACAGATGGAGAGAGAGAAGTCAAGTGACTGGTTAGGGAGGTCAAGTGAGTCCTAATATGCTCCTCAGTGTGTGTGTGTGTGTGTGTGTGTGTGTGTGTGTGTGTGTGTGTGTGTGTGTGTGTGTGTGTGTGTGTGTGTGTGTGTGTGTGTGTGTGTGTGTGTGTGTGTGTGTGTGTGTGTGTGTGTGTGTGTGTGTGTGTGTGTGTGTGTGTGCCCCTGACACAGGAAACACCACCCCTGTCTTCCCCTTTCAAAAGATCACTAGAGGTGTCTCTATGTGATAGACAGACAACAGAGAAACAGAGAGGCAGGACAGATGCCAATAATTTGAACTACTAACTTCATGAAGGGCAATTCAAATGCAGTTCATAACCATAAGTCCAGGCAGTGATCATGTACTGACTGGTTAAGCTCTCAATCAATCATTCCCCTAAAGGTAACCGCATTCCCCATGTTATTATTTTTCTATTTCTCTTTTTTTCCCTCTGCATTGTTGGGAAGGGCTCCTCAGTAAACATTTCACTGTTAGTCTACCAATAATACTAACTTCATAAATGGAGGTTGAAGTGTAGTTAATTGATCCACCTCTCAGGCCTTTGACAGTACTTAACATAAGGAATAACAAACAACACAAATCCATAAAGACTTCTCTTTTCTCTCATCCACTGGACAAGTTAATGACTCTGGATCCAACGTAAAGAGGAAGAAGGGAAAATGATGTTGGATCATCAGATCACTATTATGCCAACAACACCAGGCCTATGCTATTGAACAGAAAAGCAACATGGGTGGGCTGGGTCTGACTGTCATGAAATTATATATTCATAAACCAGTAACTGTAGTTAATAGTTTATAAACGGATATAATCTGCAAATCATGTCAACTAGAATTGAAGGATTGTGTGTGCTGTGTCTTGTCTGTCTGTGCGCGGCAGTAGCCCCGAGACTGCCGCGCAGAAATATCAGCCCACAGAGAGAAACAGGAGATTGAACTTCACTCAACTTTCTTGAGCAGTGGTCACCAACCGGTCGATCACGATCGAAAGTCGATCTCCAAGGCATTCTTAGTTGATCGGCAAACATTTCTGTAAAAAACACAACAATAAACATAGTTCCATTTTGAACCATGTCATGTGTCTGAAGGTACAAGCTGCCTTCCCGTGGGCCCAGAAGGCAAATCAAGAGCTTAGTGCTTCTTAAGACTTCCTCTGGCCGAAGGATGGCTCAGATGACCGTGTCTGCAGTAATGTAGCAGGCATAAAAGAAAGCTACAGCAAAGTTGATGCTGTGAGGTGTCAAAACGTTTAAAACCATGACTAGAGAGAGACTGTCAACGAACACAGCAAAGAGCTGCTGTTTTTATGAGTGAGTTCATGTTTAAGTTCTTACTCAGCAATGTCAACACTTTGTATTCAACACTTTTATTAGCCATAAAATGCACATTCTTCCTATTTCCAATCAGCACTACAACAAGCACTGCAGCAGTAATGAATGAGTAGGGAGGCGAATCAATATGGTTGCGTTGTTGTTATTATTAGAGGCTTGGGTCTTTTTTAATATCGAGGAATATTTCACTTTCTCTGTTCGTAGGAGTAACAACATGAATGTGTGCATGAGGCAGAAATAATGCTGTGTGACTCGAGTTTCTCCATCAGCTGGAAGACTGTGTCCCTTTTTGGTCAGTGTCAGTGGAGGAAAGAGAGAGCGGAGGGATGATGAGAGGCGAACCCTCAGTCTGCTGCTCTCTCCATCAGCTGAGACTGACCATCAGATTCAGGCACCATTAGCCCAATAAAAATAGAAAGCAAATTATTTAAATGTATGCTCACTATATGATCACACTATTACCGTTGTGATCATATAGTCTACCTCAAATTTGGAAAAATAATTGAAAAAAAATGGCCCGAACAGCAATTGGTAGGGCAATTC
This sequence comes from Salvelinus namaycush, assembly GCF_016432855.1. NCBI lineage: Eukaryota > Metazoa > Chordata > Actinopteri > Salmoniformes > Salmonidae > Salvelinus > Salvelinus namaycush. Next base: position 12,839,764 of record NC_052322.1, read on the forward strand.
AAGCAAAGCCAGTATGCGGTGATAATATATTGGGCCTATAGCTCACTTCACAAACCTCATTGCTACAGAACTGTTTTTCATTGGTTAATGTTGCATAGGCTTACATTTTTTAAGTCATGTATAAAACAAAATCTCAGCAGTAGATCTCAGCTTGCATTTTGATTTAAAGTGATCTTGACTCAGAAAAGGTTGGTGACCACTGTTCTCAAGTTTTCCCTGTTAACACTATCAACGTTTCCTTTTACTGTGGCAATTGTGATCGAATCGATGCAATATTAGCCACTTTCAACGCAACATACCGAAACAAAACAAACTATGCAAGAGATTTTGTTGTAGGCAGAACACATCGGAGAAGGATTCTATTACATTGACACACACTACTCAGCCCATAGACCTGTGTGGCCATTTACAGTGCCTTCAGAAAGTATTCAAACCCTTTGACTTTTTCCACTTTTTGTTACATTACAGCCTTATTCTAAAATGATGGGGTACACACACTACCCCATAATGACTAAGTAAAAACTGTTTTTATTTTTATTTTAGCAAACATATTAAAAATAAAAAACAGAAACACCTTATTTATATAAGTATTCAGACCCTATGCTATGAGACTTGAAATTGAGCTCAGCTGCATCCTGTTTCCATTAATCATCCATGAGACGTTTCTACAACTTCATTGAAGTCCACCTGTGGTAAATTCAATTGATTTGACATGATTTGGAAAGGCACACACCTGTCTATATAAGGTCCCATAGTTAACAGTGCATGTCAGAGCAAAAACCAAGCCATGAGGTTGAAGGAATTGTCCGTAGAGGTCCAAGACAGGATTGTGTCGAGGCACAGATCTGGGGAAACGTACCAAAACATTTCTGCAACATTGAAGCTCCCCAAGAACACAGTGGCCTCCATCATTCTTAAATGGAAGAAGTTTGGAACCACCAAGACACTTCCTAGAGCTGGCCCTCCAGCCAAACTGAGCAATCGGGGGAGAAGGGCCTTGGACAGGGAGGTGACCAGTAACCCCATTGTCACTCCGACAGAGCTCTAGAGTTCCTCTGTGTAGATGGGAGAAACTTCCAGAAGGAAAACCATCTCTGCAGCACTCCACTAATCAGGCCTTTATGGTAGATTGGCCAGACGGAAGCCACTCCTAAGTAAAAGACACATTACAGCCCGCTTGGAGTTTACCAAAAGGCACATTAAGACACTCAGACCAAGATTCTCTGGTTTGATGAAACCAAGATTGAACTCTTTGGCCTGAATGCCAAGCGTCACGCCTGGAGGAAACCTCAACCATCCCAATGGTGAAGCATGGTGGTGGCAGCATCATGCTGTGTGGATGTTTTCAGCAGCAGGGACTGGGAGACTAGTCAGGATCGAAGCAAAGATGAACGGAGCAAAGTACAGAGGAAGAAAATGATTTAATCAATTTTAGAATAAGGTTGTAACGTAACAAAATGTAGAAAAAGTCAAGGGGTCTGAACATTTTCCGAATGCACTGTACATTGAACTGGACTGTGTTTAGATCAGTCGTGAGTAGATGCGCTTGTTTTGAGATCAAAGTGAGAGCTGCATATAGCCGCGTGTGCACATTTTGTTAATATCCTTTACTTGTTAGTGAGTTATTAGCCCAGTTATAGATAACTTGTAGTCAGCAATAGGGGAGTGATTGCTTCCTACAAGAGCACAAATGTGTAAATTACTAGACATCTTTGAAAAGCGAGTCAGTTAGAGCTTTTTTTTGTATTTTGAGACAGACTTGATTAAGCTAAGTAGCCAATAGGCAGAGGGTACAGTAGCACGATGTGTCTGATCCTCTGTTATAATGTTATGGGAATAATAACAGCTATTTCCATGTTAAAATGTTATGGGATGCATTTTCTCCATTGTTTTTGATGGTTGGCCACTTTAGTAGGCCTACATTATGATCAAATAGCCTACAAGGCCACTGTTAAAACTGTAACTTAAAGTGGGTACATCAGTGTTCACAGTAAACTCACGCATAGAATTTTCACACAGTTCAAGTTTGCGCTCAGCAGACCTGAAATTTGCTCAGTGCCGAAAATAATTAGAGGGAACATTGGTTACAGTTACTAAATCTATTAGTGAAACCACCTGTAGCTTGTAAAACAAACATCCCCTCAGTGACAGTGCTGTGTACCATGTGGCAGTGGCAAAGTACTATTTATAGAGCAGCTGAAATGTTTCTGCTGCTATTTTTGCAAAGCATACTACAGTTATGCAGCAGCGTGAGCAGAGCGGTGCGTTACATGCCAACTGACTTTCTACGCATCTATCCTTCAGAGGCAGGCTGACTTGAACTAGGAGATGTGTTGCAGTAAGAGAATACTGTTTACAGTCACTCTATTTCAGTCAGTCTATCTCAGTCAGTCTATCTCTAATACGTGGATACTGTGGAGTCTGTCAGTCTGCATTGTAAACACAGAGTGTCACAGAGCGTTGTTCCAAAGTGTTTGGGACAGATTGTATCAAGACGCAGCAGGGTAGTGTACACTACAAGTATAGACAGAAAGGTTTTCAAGAGTTAGGTCAATAATCAAGTGGACTTTGTCCCGGAAGTGGGGTCATTAGCTGCACACATACATATACTCTCTAAGAAGCATGGGTACAGTGAGGGGTTTTGCCAGGAACTAGGTAGCAGGTTGGTTGTAACGTTTCAGGTTGAACTATCGCAGAAAACCTTGTGGAATTATTGACATCTCTTTGCAACAGGGTTTCACCCTGTCAGAGCAACAATGACGTCAAATGTGAAGCTGAGAAAAGTGGGTGTTCTAGACTATGACACACAAATCAAAGGTAAGGGAAATCCTTGTTACTGTTTTTACTCTCTAACATTACTCTACTTTACTGCTCATCTTTAATGTTTCTCTTCTCACCGCCCTCCGGTTGGTACAACATAGTTCTAGTTCCATGCATGTCTGTCTAGTCACAGACTGAGTCCATATTAAATGCTTATTGACTGTAAACACATTGGACTCAATGGTACAACACAACCGTCACCTTCAGCATTTGGTTGAAGGTCTACATGTTCAGGACATGGAAGTGATCATTCACTATTCAAAGTCAGTAAACAAAATGGAGGCATCCCTCTGTATATCACTCTCAACTTCCCTCTTTCTTTCTCTCTACCGCTCTCACGCTCTCTTTCTCCCCCCTCTCTCTCTCTCTCTCACTCTCTCTCTCTCTCTCTCTCACTCTCTCTCTCTCTCTCTCTCTCTCTCTCTCTCTCTCTCTCTCTCTCTCTCTCTCTCACCTCCCTCCCACTCTCCTGCTCCCACCCCAAGAGGTGCGTTGTCAGTTGTTGGACCAGTTGAAGGTGTTGGACCTGCAATTGGAGCAGAAATCTCAGCAGCTTCAGGACCTGACAGACTACCTGCGTAGACGCAGTGAGATAGAAGGGGAGTATGCACGCTCGCTTGACAAATTGTCCGAGAGGTTCACCTCCAAAATCAAAAGGTAAATTGCTCCAAGCTCTGTTTGTGCTATGTCTGTTAGTCCTATGGTCATTGAGTTGGCAAGACGTCACAAACAGATCTGGGATCAGGCTAGAGTTGAGATGGTCTTTGTGTCTCTGAATCCACTCTACAAATGACATGTTTCCCAGACACAGATTAAGCCTATTCCAGAACTAAAAACCAGTGTTTTTTAATTTTCCATTCTTGTAACTCTATGGTTAAACCATGTCTATGTTTAAACCATGGCCCGTTCCCTGTGCCTCTATCTTTCAGGAAGGAGCCCTGTAGTGGCCAGTCTGTGGCCCAGTGTTGGGTGGTGCTCTTGGCTCAGACCAGACAGGAGAGCAGAGACCACAGTGGTCTGAGTGAAATATGTAGGACCACCCTAACCGAGCCCCTTACTCACTGTCTGGACATCACACAGCGCCTGGCCAAGAGGGTACTGCTCCATCTTCATTTGATTCATTCAGCCAGGATAGTCCGCTCAGTAACATTTGCACTATTTTCCAGGGAGTCCTGGGGAGTCATATTCCTATATCTAATCTGTACATTTCTCAATCTCTAATCTGTCTCTATCTCCATCTCTAATCTGTCTTTATCTCCATCTCTAATCTCTCTCTCTCCATCTCTAATCTGTCTCTATCTTTGCCTCGGCCTCTGTTTCATTCTCTAGTCATCTAACACATGTATTGGTTGATCTCTTTATTTCCAGAGTAAAGATGTCTGTACCCAGTTACAGGATGGTCTACTGAAAGTCACCACAGAGCTACAGACAGTAAGTCCAACATGTGTGGGAAACAGACACCAGTTAAGAAACAAAGTATGGCATATTTTCTAAAATAGGAGACGGTGAGATGTAAAGTAGTCGTCTTGGTATTTGCATGATATGACGTGTTGATGAATGTTCTCTGTGTGTGTGTGTGTGCGTGTCTGCTTCAATGTTTGTGTGTTTCTCCTGGCTTGCAGGCATGGAGGACCTACTACCAGTACCATTCAGATTATGTGTCTGCAGAGGGAAAGCTGAAGGAAGCAGAGAAACAGAAACAAGGCGCTTCTAAGAAGATAGAGAAAGTAAAGAACAGCTCACATCCCTTTTTTCAAAATGTGTGTGTGTGCGTGCGCGTGCGTGTAATGGCTCATTCCGATGTGTGTTTCCAGAGACAGTGTAAAGTGCAGGAGATTCAGCTGAAGTGCACCAAGGCTCGAAACGACTACCTCCTCAACCTGGCTGCAGCCAACGCTTCCATGAACAAGTACTATCTCCAGGACATCTCCTCACTCATAGATGTGAGTGGTGCTTCACAGCTGCTGTCTGGCGCCAATAGGGAAGACACTGGATTGTACTGAAAAGTACCAGCCATAATACACAATGACTGCAATGCAATGATGCAAACTCAGCGGCCTTGTGGTAAGAGTATCTGCCCTGAGATTGGAAAGATGGAAGTTTGATCCACGGCCGAGTCATATCAAAGATTGTAAAAATGGGATCCGAGGCGTCTCTGCCTGGCACTAAGCATTAAGGAGATAGATTAAGGGTAAGGCCCTGCGATAGACTAGCGTCCTGTACAAGGGGTGTACTTGTACATCACACTACAGAAACAAGAGATAGGCTCCTGCTTCTATGAGCCGTTCTGGCTCACACAAGCCAAGGTTTACTACAATACTTTACAATACAATGTGCATCCAACATGTTATCTACAAGCAGGGTTGGGGTCAAGTCCATTTAATTTAATTAAATTCAGGAAGTAAACTGAAATACGCCATGAAAGTGACCCGGCAAGTAGTTTTGAACCTTTGTGTGCTTTTTGAATAGCCTTTCATGGGCAAAAATGTAACGCAATGCTCTTCAGCACAAAAATGTCAAAAAAGATGTCTGGCAGAAGTAAATTTGTCCACAAACACAAATATAATTTTAGATTTACGCTACCGGTCAAAGTTTTAGAACACCTACTCATTCAAGGGTTTTTCTTTCTTTTTAATATTTTATACATTGTAGAATAATAGTGAAGACAACAAAACTATGAAATAACACATATGGAGTCATGTAGTAACCAAAAAAGTGTTAAACAAAATATATTTTATATTAGCGATTCTTCAAATAGTCCCCCTTTTCCTTGATGACAGCTTTGTACACTCTTGGCATTCTCTCAACCAGCTTCATGAGGCAGTCACCTGGAATGCATTTCAATTAAAAGTTAATTTGTGGAATTTCTTTCCTTCTTAATGCGTTTGAGCCAATCAGTTGTGTTGTGACAAGGTAGGGGGGTATCCAGAAGATAGCCCTATTTCATAAAAGACCACGTCCATATTAAGGTAAGAACAGCTCAAATAAGCAAATAGAAATGACAGTCCATCATCACTTTAAGACATGGTCAGTCCATACAGAACATTTCAAGAACTTTGAAAGATTCTTCAGGTGCAGTCGCAGAAACCATCAAGGGCTATGATGAAACTGGCTCTCATGAGGACCGCCACAGGAATGGAAGACCCAGAGTTACCTCTGCTGCAGGATAAGTTCATTAGTGTTACCAGCCTCCAAAATTACTGCCCAAATAAATGCTTCACAGAGTTCAAGTAACAGACAAATCTCAACATCAACTGTTCAGAGGAGACTGTGTGAATCAGGCCTTCATGGTCGAATTGATGCAAAGAAACCACTACTAAAGGACACCAATAAGAAGAAGAGACTTGCTTGGTCCAAGAAACTCGAGCAATGGACATTAGACTGGTGGAGATCTTTGGTTACAACCGCCGTGTCTTTGTGAGACATGGTGTGGGTGAACGGATGATCTCTGCATGTGTATTTCCCACCATGAATCATGGAGGAGGAGGTGTGGGGGTGCTTTGCTGGTGACACTGTCAGTGATTTATTTAGAATTCAAGGCACACTTAACCAGCATGGCTACCACAGCCTTCTGCAGCAGTACGCCATCCCATCTGGTTTGGGCTTAGTGGGGCTGTCATTTGTTTTTCAACAGGACAATGACTCAACACACCTCCAGGCTGTGTAAGGGCTATTTTACTAAGAAGGAGAGTGATGGAGTGCTGCATCAGATGACCTGGCCTCCACAATCCCCCGACCTCAACCAAATTGAGATGGTGTGGGATGAGTCGGACCACGAAGTGAAGGAAAAGCAGCCAACAAGTGCTCAGCATATGTGGGAACTCCTTCAAGACTACATTCCAGGTTAAGCTGGACGAGAGAATGCCAAGAGTGTGCAAAGCTGTCATCAAGGCAAAGGGTGGCTGTTTGAAGAAAGTTAAATATAAAATATATTTCTTTTTTGGTTTCTACATGATTCCATATGTGTCATTTCATAGTTTTGATGTCGTCGCTATTATTCTACAATGTAGAAAATAGTATAAAGAAAGAAAAACCCTTGAATGCGTAGGTGTTCTCAGAATTTTGACCGGTAGTGTACCTTATTTGACCGCATTTTCATGGATTTCTTGAAATAATCTTGAAGTCCATTCAAACGACCTGCATGACGTATTCCAATTCGCATTTTTCAGTTTGCTTCCTGAATTGACTATTGAAATGGATTTGACCCCAACCCTGCCTACGACATAAACACATCATCTTATCCCAGTGTCATCTCTCTGTGTCTCTCTCAGTGTTCAGATGTGGGCTACCACCTGTCTCTGTCCCGTGTGCTGTCGGCCTACCTGTCCAACCGGTCCTGGGGTCAGCAGAACCTGAGTGTAGGGCTGCAGCAGCTCCAAAGTGCTGTGTCTGGACTGGACCAGAGTCAGGACAGAGACAACCTGCTACAGACACACACCAACACCTTCTGTCTGCCCCTCCGCTTCCACTACCAGCCACACGACGGAGACCAGGTAGGGTGTGTGGGTTGTGTATCTCAACATCACATGTCTTTGCTCCCACCTGTCTGATATCCCCTGATTATTCCCTGTCCCTGTTCCTCTCAGGTGTTTGAGGTGAGTGCAGAGCAGGAGATTAAGGGTGAGATGGAGACCAGGTTACAACAGCTACAATCTAAACTCACCGGGTTCACCCAGGAAACGGAGGAGGTAAAGTCCAGTCCACCCAATCAATCAAATGTATAAAGCCTTTATCAACTGTTGTTATCAACACAAAATGCTTTACAGTAACCGGGCCATGACTCCCTCAAAAGCTTAAAATCGACCTTGTAGTGGATAAGATGGATTCCAATATATTCACTACACACTTTCTCCCTCCTAGGCAGATAAGACTCTACGGGCGGCCCGCGTTACCCTGCTGGAAGGTATCAGTGATGATGACCTAGATCCTCCACCCTCCAGCAGCCAGACCCAGGGCTCCCAGGTCCATCTTCAGTCCCCGTCTCAGAGCCAAGGTCAGGAGGGAAGCAATGAAAGCCTGGCCAGCAGCAGTAGCAGACCTAATCTGGCCAGACGCAGAGCCAACCTGCAGGAGACTGAGATCCTCTACTGTACTGTGAGTCATTATTAAACTGACTTACACATAAGGGTCAGGCCAAAAGGAGTGCACTATAATAGTGGGGGTTACGGTAATGATGAAAATGAAATACAAGGAAATGACGGTGGAGGTGATGATGATGATGACAATGACGATGATGATGACTTTTTTGAATTGTGTTTGATTCTTCTCTCAGAAAGTGAAGGAGTATCTCTGTAAAAGCTCTCTGGTATCCAAACTACAGGCTAAACATGATCTGCTTAAAGTGGCTGTAGAGAAAGGTACAGCACTAACCACTTCTACAAGCTTGGGACAATAACTTTCTATCTGCATTTCTGTCCAAATGTAGTGATTGACATAGCCTTGTTCTGTTCAATGGTCTCTACTTATACAGTACTCTAAATGCCCCAATTTATGTTGTAAAGTTCAAAAGAATACAAGAACAAAAATAGCGGACACCATTTAAACCCAATGAGGGTTCGGAACATTAAAGGCAGAATCCTATTTTTTCAGATAGAACCTTATAGTTCCAAGCTCTCGAATACACACACAACAGTTTGGCATGACTTTGTAGTATAGCCTCATATACAGTACACTCATTGTTGTTCCTTAATTGCCCAAGTGTCATTTTGGCTCTTCATTTCCTATAATACAGCTGTTACAGCTATCCTAATTGTTGCTTTTTCTTCCCTTCCTAGCTGAAGCAACCAATGGTCATCAAGCCAGGTAGAGTTACATTCCTCTGTAAGACCTTTATAACTGCCTCATAAGAGTAACATAACAGTTTAGGGCACTGTCTTATAGTCAACTGACTAGTGTGTCTTCTCCCCCCTGTAGAGAAAACTCCAGGAAGTCTGTTCGTGTGAGGATGAAGGGTCAACCTAGCATCCATTTCACCCACAAACTCTTCACTGGAGACATGCTCTCGTTCATACAGGTACCAGCCTACTGTTGCTGTCTGTCAACATCTCATTCTCCTCCTTAGTATCCTGATTTCAATAAACTTCTCCCAATATTCTCAGGCATCGGGGCAAGAGATCCCAGTGGTTGTGGAAAGCTGCATTCGCTTCATCAACCTCAATGGTGAGCCATTATTGTGCATGTTTGGTGCATATTGATACTGTATATTACAAACAGCTAATGGACTGTAGCGTGTATCTATGAAGGTCTTCATGTCCGTCTGTCAATCAATCCTAAACTGTAGGTCTCCACCATGAGGGTATCTTCAGAGTACCAGGGTCTCAGGCCGAGGTCAACAGTCTGAGAGATGCGTTTGAGAGAGGTAGGCCTGTCTGCACGTTGGCATTTATTGGAATGAATCTTGTCCGGGAGGCAGCTTTGCAGGGTGGTCACTAGGATTTTAAACCTAACCCTAATCTTAACCACACTGCTAACCTTGTCTAACCCTAACATTAATTGTTTGTTTTTATATGATATAGCCAATTTTGACTTTGCGGCTAGCCCATCTGGCAGAAACCGCTCAGTGCTGCCTCCAGGACAATATTCATCCCAATAAACATCAACCTGCTCCTTGCCTGCTGCTCTAGCTGCATCTAGTACAGACCTGGGTTCAAAGTATCTGTTTCAGATCATTTGTCTTTACTGGATTAAGCTGGCATTGTGGTAAATGTAACAAATGGTATAGTCCCAAAACTGCAAACTCAGGCAGGCTCAATTGAACAGTCAGAGTATTTAGATAGAAAGTTAATATTATTTTAACCTAGGTCTGGTGTCTATGGAAGCCGTAGTCCAGTGCTGTAGTATTGATCATTAATAATGTTGGGCAATGTGCCCTTGGTGTTCCCTGTAGGAGAGGACCCCCTGGCAGACAGCAGGTGTGACATGGACTTAGTTGCAGGAATACTGAAGCTCTACTTCAGAACCCTGGAGAACCCTCTCTTCCCTCAGGACAGCACCACTCAGCTCCTGGAGTACGCAGGTAAGTGTGTGCGTGGGGGGTTGGGTAGCTTTTCATATGCTTTTCCTTAATCTTTCTCCTTGTTGCACCCAACCCTTCCAGAGATTGACAACGAGACAGAGAGAGCAGCTAAACTCAAATCGGTCATCTCCTCCTATCCTCCACCTGTCATCATCGTCATGAGATACCTCTTTGCATTCCTCCATCAGTAAGTATCTTTGTTCTATTTCTAAAACATTGTCCACAAACAAACACTTATTTGGGATTTCTTTACTGTCATTGTCAAGAGGAACTAACCATACACGTACCATACTTACCACAAAGCCCTTGCAAATGTCAGTATTGCAAAGAAAACCCTCTGTTCAAAGAAGAGAGAAGCAGCCATTTGATGAGATAGGCGCTTTTCTAAAACACACTTAGGTTGCGTCCCAAATGGCACCCTATTCCCTATATAGGCTCTGGTCAAAAGTTGTGCACTACACTTACAAAAAAAGGGTTCCAAAAGGGTTCTTCGGCTGTCCCCATAGGATAAACCCTTTTTGGTTCCAGGTAGAATTATTTTTGGTTCCAGGTAGAACCCTCTGTGGAAAGGATTTTTCAGGGACCCCAAAAGGATTCTACCTGGAACCAAAAAGAGTTCTTCAAAGGGTCAGGGAGCCATTTGGTTCAGCACTAAGAGCTTGAACTGTGAAATTTCAGCTGTCTTATTATGTTATTCTTCTTCTTCTTGCCCTCTTCCCTCTTTCTCTCTTTCTCTCTCCTTCCCTCTTTCCCCCTCTTCTTCTCTCTTTCCCTCCCTACCTCTCTTTCTCTCACTCTCTCTCCCTCCCCTCACTCCCCCTCTCTCTCTATCTGTCTCTTTCTCTCTTTTCCCTCTCCCACACTCTCGCTCTACCTCCCTCCCTCTTTCCCTTTGCTCCCCTTTCTATCTCCCCCCTCTTCCCCCAGTGTATCCCAGTACAGCGATGAGAACATGATGCAGCCCTATAACTTAGCCGTGTGCTTCGGCCCCAGTCTGGTGCGAGGGTTGCAGGATGAGGATGTTGTTACTCTGCAGCCTCAGATCAACTCTCTGGTGAAGGGCATCATTTTGCAGCACGAGAGCATCTTCCCCAGCCCGACCGAGCTACAGGGACCGGTGTATGAGAAATGCATGACGCTGGAGCAAGACGATTGGTGACAGAAAACACATAGATAAATGGACAGCGACGTAGACAAACATACACGCAAGCACATACTCAGGCACATACACTTGATGTTGATTGTCTGTGTTTATTTTGCAGTGAGGAGGGAGAAGGGGATTCAGAAATCCTCAGTAAAGGTGAGAAGGGGCCGGCTGCTAACTTCATGTGTGTTTGAGAATCAGTCATTTGACACAGGGATATTGTTTTTCCGTCTATGCTTTATGAGAAACATTAACTGAAATCTTGATTGATGTGCATTGTCCCAGTCAAAAAAATGTAATAACTCTTTGTGATCCAGAGTCAGAGTCAAAGGGAGAGCGATCTCGATCCAATAGCAGCTGCAGTTCCAGACAATCCACAGCAGGTGGGAGTGTGTCCCTTGGAGAAAAGTTCACCATACAGATCCCCATGGCTCTACATGGCAGGCCCCGCTCCCCCCGCTACATACGCAAAGAGTAAGTACTGTCGTGTAATCAAACTTGTCTGTATGTGAGTAAAATAGCTACTAACGGTGTATCTTCATGAAGGCACATTTATTGCTAACATCAAGTTGCTTCACATTACAAGCCACATGAGAGAGAAAGATGCTTTCCTCACGAACCGCTACATTCCCACAGGCCCTCATTAGCATATGCCCAATCAGGATGCAATATTCAGAACACCACATCTTCCCTTTTCAGAGAACAAAGATTAGACTTCCTTTGTCTCAATAGACCTCAAGAGATTATTTTTGCTCTTATGTCAGTAGGTCTGTTCCTGCCTAGTTATTCTAGAACGTTTCTACATAGTCATGAACATCAAATATTTTCTGTAAACTTTAACCCAAAATGTCTAATTTCTTTAAACACAAATCTACCCCACAGGTAAGTTAGAACTGTAACAACTTGACAGCTGTTGTTTTATCTGATTTATTTGTTTTAACTTTGAGCTCAGTCTTTTGTTCTTGATGCTCTGGCTTATAAATCCAGTCCTTAAGGTTTACCTATTGCTCGCCCAGACCTTGCTCTGGGTGTAAAAGGTACAATGCAGAGTGTCGGAGTGGTGAAGACACTTGAATCTTCTCCTGCGTAGCGTTGTTGTTCTCAGGTCCTCATGTCCATCCATAGGGATGAGGTGATGTCTGTTTCTGCGGAGTGAGGACATCATTTTGTAAGGCTGATGGAATGACAAGTCTTGTTCCTTTAAACACAAGACCGTCGTGCACTGTGAGAAAAGCTCGTTCTGCCCAGTACAGTTTCAGCGGTCCTTCGCATCCGCTGAACTCAGACCATCCTTCCTGAAACATTGTCATGATGTTTAAGCACACACTGTCGGCTTAGATTTGTTCTCTCAGATTGTCCGTGTAGGAAACACTCGCTGGAAGCTGTTCCATGATGGCATCCACATATGTATTTGTGCTCTCCATGTGCTTATTTTCTGCAGCAGTAGCTTTTGCTTTGACTGGCGTACGTGACAGCGTGTCTGCAGTCCACAGACTCTTTCCACTGACATGAGCAATCTTGTAGGAATATCTCATAAATCTCATCCTGAAGCGTTGGATTGGTGGAGGAAGGGTGTCCAAGGGTTGGTTCCCCAGAAAGCTCAGGAGCGGTTTGTGATCAGTGTCCAGCTGAAAGTGTTTACCGATGAAAAAGTCTCTGAAACTTTCACATGCCAATGTCAGCCCCAGGGCTTCTTTTTCCACTTGAGCGTATCTCTGCTCGGTCGTTGTGAGAGACCAGGAAGCGTAGGCAACGGGTCTCCATTCCTCGCTCTTCTTCTGCAGCAGCACTCCTCCTAGTCCGTAGGAAGACGCATCGACTGACACCTTGATCTCTTTGTTTGGGTCGTACAGGGCTAGCACGGGTGTGGATGTCAGCTCCTCCTTCAGCTCTTTGAAGGCTCCTCCAGTACCAGTGGTTTTTCTTTGAGAGTAGGTCTCTGAAAGGTTTGCCCTTTTTTGCTAGCAGAGGGATGAACTTTAACAGTTGGTTCACAAATCCTAGAAAACTCTGTCGCTTGCTGATGTTGGATGGCTCCGCACTTCATGACAGCCTCTGTCTTTGTTGGGTCGGGCTGTACTCCTTTGTCCGAGATAATGTGGCCCAGGAACTTCACTTCCTCCTTTGACTGGTCACATTTGTCCATGTTCAGAGTTAAGCCGGCTTTTTCCATCTTCTGCAATGCAGCATGAAGTCTTGCATCATGCGCTTCCTGAGTTTGGCCCCAGACCAACAGATCATCCATGTGACAGACCACACCTTCCTGGCCTTCAGTGACCTCGGTCACCATTCTGTTCTGGAAGTGTTCAGGTGCTGAAGCGATGCCAAAAGGCAGACTGTTGAAGTAGTAACATCCGAAAGGTGTGATGAAGGTTGTTAGCTTAACTGACTCCTCGGCTAGCGGGATCTGCCAGAAGCCCATGTTCGGTTCGAGCTTGTGGAAGATCTTCGCCCCGGCTAGTGAGCCAAAGTTCTGCTCGACAGTTGGAAGTATGTATTTTTTCTCTACACACTGACTCATTGAGACTGGTGAAATCAACACATATCCGCACGTCCCTCTTCTTCTTTGGGACAACCACCGTGCCGGCGCACCAGTCCGTGTGCTCCTCCGCTCTGGTGAAAACCTTTCCTGCGCTCTAGCTCATTCTTGAATTTTGTCAGCCGGGTTTCAGCTTGATGTTATTTGGTTATTGTACTGTGCCAAGACCGCTGCACAGCTTTGGATAGCTTTCTTTCAGTGTGTAAATCAATGTTGTGGAGTCGAGCAACTAGCTCAAGCTTTGTGATCGCTGGTCTGCCTAGTAAAGCTGTGTAGATCTCTGAGGACATACACCTCCTCCAGTGTCTCCTTTTCTCCCTTTCCAAGAACCAGACGTGTGACGCCGATCACGTCCAGCGGCACTCTTCCTGGTCCTAGCAGAGGTTTTGTTGGTTTTTGCAGAGCTGGCTTGCTGGTTCCCGTTGAAAATGTGATTGAACACATTGTATGGGATAACAGTCTCACCGGCACAAGTGTCTATTTTGAATTTCACATTTCTGTTCATCACTTGAATGTCAATCGTCCATAGGTCACCTCCTGATTTTATTGTTCCTAGGAAAATGCTATCATCTTCTTCTTGAATCTCGTTTAGGGCTTTTGATGACATACACACACGTTGGTAATGCCATTTCGTCCCCACAGGAGTGACACACTATTTCATTAGCTGCACACTGTGATCTTGGATGTGCAGGGATTTTGCCACAGTTTTGACACTGACTGCTTTTTGTCATTAGCATTTTCATGGCTAGCTTTCTCACGCTGGAATTTCTGTGTCCACTGGCTGCCTTTCTGCATAACTCTATCCACTGAGCATGCCTCTTTTGTTGTTACTGTGTCACCTCGCAGGCAACTTTGATGCTGTTTCACTTCTTCAGTCTTGCCATCTCAATGACTCTCTCTAGTGTGAGATCTTTATCTAGCTGCATACGTTCTGACAGATGCACGTCTGCTAACCCAATGACTAGCCTGTCTTTAATTAGTTCATCATACAAAAGTCCATAGTTGCAATATTCTGCTAGGGCATATCTGTGACAAAATAATCCACTGTTTAATTTTCCCCCTGTCTCCACATGTTAAAGCGATCTCGCTCATAGATCACATTCTTTTTCACAACAAAGAATGCATGAAATCTGTCTCTTATTTGTCCATACTGTTTTTGCTCGAGTTCGTTTAGGTTTAGACCCTTCAAAACGTCCTCTCTCATACAGTACATGAGAGTGTTTACCTGGTTCTCCTCGATAGATTTGTGAAGATTCTCCAGCAATGTCTTCCATGCTGATTAGCCTCCTAGATTCTCTTCGCAAAAGTTTTCAACCAGGTACTGTAAGCTAAACTCTGTTAGTAACTCGTTCTAGTCCACTTCTAACACCATGTCGTGTAATCAAACGTGTCTGTATGTGAGTAAAATAACTACTAACGGTGCATCTTTATGAAGGCACATTTATTGCTAACTTCACGTTGCTTCACATTACGAGCCACATGAGAGAGAGATATGCTTTCCTCGTGAACACCTACATTCCCACAGTATATGGCCAATCAGGATGCAATATGCAAATAACACCACAAGTACCATCAAAGATATTTCACCTATTACTGTGGTACCTGTACCACTGAGACTTTAAACCACATTGTAGCCCAGTGGCGGTCAGTGCCGTTTAAGATGTGGGAGGAATCATTTTTTTCATGAGCATGGCCTTTTTTCTATTACAGCATATTGGATGACTGTTATTCAAATTCCATTCACCCAGTTCAATGTAACAGTGATACGTTTAGGCTACTATATGATACTCAACTTTTCCCTATACCTATCATGAGGTTGCTACAACCTAGCCTATGAATGAAGTTTACAACGTAGTCGCACACAGGTCGAGGGAAATTTGAGGTGACAGACAGTGACACATTCAATACCGCCTTGCACACTCTTGCCTGCGTCTAGATGATATAGAGTGTAATCATTAATCCAACCGTTATAAACAAGAGTTTCTATTGGACAAATTCAGGTATGTTTATCCCAATTTCGTCCCGTTTGCTTCCGTTTAAGAAAAGTTTTTCAACAGAATCAGCGGAATGAATACCCAGTTCACTTTCATAGCAGCCAGATTGTATTCCTTCTCGCATCTATGTGATCTCCACCTCTAACCTTTTCCCTTCGCTTGTGGACTTCAATGCACAACACATCAGCTGTATGTGACCAGGCGAATAAACCTTTCCAAGCCAAACTATATCATAACCGCTACACACAGCCTACATCATTGTCACCATGTTAGCTAAAGTAACATCATAGTCAACATAGATAATAGAACTAACGCGTTAGTAAACTCGCTACAATCATGCAGTAACGTTACAGTGTACAGTCAGTAAGCAGTTTAGCACTTACAACGGCGGGCCCCAGAGGCAATAAATTAGGAAAACCTTGACTTCGAAGAGATACAGTGTTGCGTTGGATAGTCATAGCCAGATAGCTTTCATAGCAGCCTCTGTTTGAGCAGGGTGTTTGAGTAGGCTAAACTACCTAGCTGCATTTGAAACTGAAAGTGAAAAAAATGTATGAAATCTCTCTTTCTCGCTTTTCTTTCATTTAGGAAGAAATTAATTTGTTAACTGTTCAACTATTGTCTTTCTCTCTCTTTGACTCAACCTCTCACCACATTTTATGCATTGCAGCGCTAGCTAGCTGTAGCTTATGCTTTCTGTACTAGATTCATTCTCTGATCCTTTGATTGGGTGGACAACATTTAAGTTAATGTGCAAGAGCTCTGATCGGTTAGAGGATGTCCCCCGGAAGTTGTCATCATAATTACTGTGTAAGCCTATTGAAGGGGGTGAGAACCATGCCTCCTAGGTTTTGTATTGAAGTCAATGTACCCAGAGGAGGACGGAAATAGCTGTCCTCCGGCTACACCATGGTGCTACCCTACAGAGTGCTGTTGAGGCTACTGTAGACCTTCATTGCAAAATAGTGTGTTTTAATCAATTATTTGGTGACTATATATGTGATTATATTTAGTATAGTTTTATCTAAAAAGGATAACTGTTTAAATGTTTTATTTGTATTTTTATGAAATTCACTGAGGAAGATGGTCCTCCCCTTCCTTCTCTTAGGAGCATCCACTGCTGTAGTCATAACTTTGGTAGTAATATGTACCATCTACTCTGATATTCACAGGGTATTTTGACTTGTTATTGTTGTATTGTTTTAGCACTCATTGTCATAAATTGTAGTGACCTAAATAAGCTTAAGCGGGGGAACTGAAATTCTCTCTCTCCCATTTCTCTTTCTCTCTGTTTTTCACAGAGCCCAGGACCTGTCATCCAGTGAAGATAGAACAGTTCAGGTTGACAAGGTCTGACATGTTTTTCATTAAGCTAATATTTAATATTTTATTTCTGTAATTACCGGCAGCAGCTGTTGCAATTACTGTTGTCATTTTTGAACTCACTAAGCGTGCATAATAAGAGGTTTGCGACCACGCTAGAGGGAGTCCACTCCGGTCCAGTGAAGAAAAACATCTCTGTCCTCTATTCTTCTCTTTTTTTCTTCCCTTCATCATTGTCCCCCTCCTCTCCTCCCATATTCCCTCTTTTCATCTCACAGGAGGTCTGTCGCCAGATGAGCTCTGTCTTCAAGGAGCTTATTGCTCGACAATCATTCCCTCCTCCATCCTCCTCCACCCCCTCGGTCACCTCATCCCGCTCTTCCCAACCTCCTCCAGAGCAGAAGAAAGGAGGGGTCGGGCGAAGAAGGGAAAGACCTGTTTAGATCTGACCAACTGGACTGGTAAAAAGAGAGAGGGGACCAGAATGAATTAATGGCTAGATGGATGAATAAATGAATGAGAGGGAATGAAAGGAAGGAGAGAGACGAAAGAGACGAGATACTTAGATGAGATGACACAGTGTAGGATGACAGGTTGTGACAGCAGCCTTTGACAGTGGGATTACAGATGGCTGGTTTACAGGAACCGCAGTCAGTTCACTGTACTGTATGAGTCTGCTCAGACAGCAGCCTTCATTGTGAAGCCTGTGAATGGACAGTCACAGACAAAAGGGTTTGACTCCTACTGTGAAGCCTTTTGTTCGTGTGTTTGATACAACACACCCCAATGACCCCCACTCTGATTTTCACTGTAGGGCTGTGTCCCCATTCTCCACACTTTTCCCAAAGTGTGCACTTGCACACTCCCCGCCATGGATTTGAAAAGCATTGGATGGTATGCATTAAGGGGATTCTTGCTATTGCAAGTGGACAGACAGGTTTTGATTCCCACTGTGAAGCCTTTTTTTGGTTAGCCTGATTCCAGATCTGTATCTGGGACCAGGCTGTGTTTGATAGAACCCCAGTGACCCCAGTGCCAATGCTACACAGTCAATGGCAGGTTTTGAGTTGCTATATCATAACTTATTTTACCCACAATGACTTGGAATGTACACTATTATCAGTGCTGTTTGTATTCTATGCTCTTGTGGTTATGGGCCTATGGAGGCCCTCTATGCCCAATGTGTGCAATGCCAACACCAAGACAAGCGCTCACTATCTGATTTGGTCAGTTCACGGTTCATGTTTGGGTAGGCCTATAATTATGAACATTCAACGGCCATATGGTCTTTGAGATCCTATAAGACATATGTTCTAACAACCTTTATCAGATGAAATGTACATTTTAACATTTTACCAGCAAGATCTCCTGTCTGTGATTGAGTCATTGAGCTACTGATAACGATGAACCTTTAAATGTTGTATTGCTATTTTTATATAGTTTTCTGGATCTGATGATTGTTTGAATAAATGTTTTTGTTGAATTAGTTCAGAATTTCCCATGTTACTGTAGGTCTGTACTTCACATTGTACTGGATACTGAGAAGATATTTGCAGTTAGACATTTGCTCACTAGATGGCAACACCAACTCACAGAGAGGATGCAGTATGTTTGTGTCCTATGTTGTAGGAGTACTGTATGTTCTGGATGGGGGAAACTAATGGGACGTGGCTGACGTGCAACTGATATTTCATTTCTGAATTGGTTAAAATTAGGTTAGGGTTTGGGTTTGGGAAGATTCAGTTTTTAGGTTTGGGCTAGTCATGCTGTCAATGGGAAGCTGGACAGAAAGGTCAGCTGTAGTCTGTCCCGTTCTTGAAATGTCCTGCACTGTCTTCAGCACACTGTGCTCCAACAACATATGCATCCCATTATTAGCTGTTTGACAAGGAGAAATGCCATGATGTAATCACTGTGACTCTTACACTGTAATTATCTGCGTTTGGGATTAGGAAACGGCACAGGCTTGAAACACTTTGAGCAGCAGAGAAAGTGTGAAACGTTGCAGGAAGTCTTCGTCAAGACAAACACATTGTGAAACGTTGCAGGAAGTCTTCGTGAAGACAAGGCATGTGGCAAACCTGCAGAACACTATCTGCAGCAGATAGTAGCCTAGTGGGTAGAGCGTTGGGCTAGTAACCGAAAAGTTGCAAGTTCAAATCCCCCAGCTGACAAGGTACAAATCTGTCATTCTGCCCCTGAACAAGGCAGTTAACCCACTGTTCCTAGTCCGTCATTGAAAATAAGAATTTGTTCTTAACTGACTTGCCTAGTTAAATAAAAATATCTAGCTAGCTGAACACACATAATATTTTTTTTTTTTACATTTATTTTAAAGAACCACCAGTCAGGAGAATACAGACAGCTCATTATACCGAAAAATTGACATATATATTTTTTTTTACATAGAATATTCATAATGATTATGGCTCTAGATCGCAGGAAAAATCGGGTTCTGGTGAAAGATGCTACATTTCCGGCACAATGTACACAGAGGTACTGTCCCAGCCATCACAGTCACTCCGCCCCTGTGGTTCTTTCGGCCCTGCAGTCCGAGAGGACAGAGACCCCTGTCCAATTCATCATGGCTCCATACACACTCAGATTGCACAACTGATGTACAACACATTCGACACAACAGTTGGGATACAACAGAGAGTTTTTCACAAAAGCTTCGCCGAGACACTGCACAATGGTTGTGTAATCATTTTTGCACAGACAAACTCTCAGTTGTATCACAACCATTGTTTGAAACATGGTGTATATCAGGTGTACAACGGGGCCAGACGTACTGTCTAAACAATCACTTTCACTCCGCCCCTTTGGTCCTTCTGTCCCATGCAGTCAGAACGGACAGAGACCCACTGATCCACTGTTGGCCAATTCCCCAACTGTTTGGATTCTGTGGGAAAATTGTTCCCTGCGATTTATTCATCTGCATATTGAATAAAGAAACGTGTTTATGGAGCGATTTCATGTAAGAAGATTTAATGTAAGGTACATAGGGAGCGCTGCGCTGGGGAGCGACTGAAGGACTGGATGAGTGATATATGGTGTGTGAAGTGGGTCGGGAATTGCCCTCCAGTGAATTTTGGCTCTATCGCCATCTCCATCACATATTTGGCCCGCAAAGACCTGAAATTGGCTTATACACTCTTTTGCGTTTCTTTCGTTTGTCGTTTAAGATTGATGTTATGAGTACATCCTCTCCAGGCCAGTTTGCTCAAACTTACCCCACTCAATTTCCTTGTGTGTGTGTGTGTGTATGTACTCAATACTCTCTCTCTCTTGCTCTCTCTCCTTCATTTTAGATTGATGTCTCTGCTCAATACTCTCTCTCACCCCCCTCTGACTGTTCACCCCAACACATTCCCCATGTTCTCCCTCAAGCTCTTAATCACTGCATCATGCTCCCTGCGGTCCTTCCCCCAGTCCCCCCTCTTCCCCCTCTTCCCCCTCTCTCCTCCATCGCTCTCTCTCCACCATACCTCCCATGTTGTTTTCCCTAATGCTGGTCAGTTCTCCCTGCGCTGAGCTCTATCCCCTGATCCCCCCCATAACTCCACCTCTCCCCTCTATCTTCCCATACCTTCTCAACCTCTCCCCTCTCTCTCCCCATACCTCCTCGGCCTCTCCCATCTATCTCCCCCATACCTTCTCCACCTCTCTCCTCTCTCTCCCCATACCTTCTCCACTTCTCCCCTCTATCTCCCCCATATCTTCTCAATCTCTCCCCTCTATCTCCCCAATACCTTCTCGACCTCTCCCCTCTATCTCCCCCATACCTCCTCGATCTCTCCCCTCTATCTCCCCCATACCTCCCCTCTATCTCCCCCATACCTTCTCCACCTCTCTCCTTTATCTCCCCTATACCTTCTCCACCTCTCTCCTCTATCTCTCCATACCTTCTCCACTTCTCCCCTCTATCTCCCCCATACCTTCTCAACCTCTCCCCATACCTTCTCCACTTCTCCCCTCTATCTCCCCCATACCTTCTCCACTTCTCCCCTCTATCTCCCCCATACCTTCTCAACCTCTCCCCATACCTTCTCCACTTCTCCCCTCTATCTCCCCCATACCTTCTCAACCTCTCCCCTCTATCTCCCCATACCTTCTCCACCTCTCCCCTCTATCTCCCCATACCTTTTCCACCTCTCCCCTCTCTCTCCCCCATACCTCATCTATTTCTCTCCTCTCTCCCTAATAACCCCTCCACCGCTCTCCCCTATGGATCCAGTCATACCTCCCTCTCCCCTAATGCTGGTTTGTTCTCCCGCACTCTTTCCCTCTTTCTCCTCCCTCACTCCTATCTCTTTCCCCTATACCACCCTCTCTCCCCATACCTTCTCTCTCCCCATACCTTCTCTCTCCCCATACCGTCTCTCTCCCCATACCTTCTCTCTCCCCATACCTTCCTCTCTCCCCGTACCTCCCTCTCTCTTAATGCTGGTTCGTGCTCCCGCACTCTTACCCTCTTTCTCCTCCCTCACTCCCATCTCTTTCCCCTAAACAACCCTCTCTCCCCAATCTCTTCCTCTCTCTCCCCCATAAATCTTCCCCCCTAATGTCCCTGTGGTTGAGCCGGAGCTAGCATGTGATTCATGTGGTCGGAACTCATGCTTGATGATCTGTAGAGAGAAAGAGCTTTAAAAGAGAACAGACACCTGATGGAAAGGTTGCGAGCTCTCTCCATGTGTTATCATTCAATAGACCAACAGGGATTGAGCCCATAACCCCTTCAGCAGAGCCACTGGAGTTGCCTGGGAAACAAATCAAGCAGGTTAGTGTGGATTTCAATTCAGCCATTTTATTAATTACAGACAGACTTCCCTACTCTTTCCCTCCCCTCTGTCGCTCTCTCTCTGCCTTCCATCGCTCTCTCCTGTCGCTTTCCTTTCTCTCCTCTGTAGCTCTTTCTGACCATCTCCTTGGTCTGACCAGAGGCCCAAATACCCTTCGTTGTCCTCTCCCACCCTTGTGGCAAATTTATATCCTGTCTCTCTCAATCTCTCTCTCTCTCTCTCTCAGTCCTCTCTCCTCATATCTCCCTCCTGTCTCTGTCATCCTCTTGTATTTGAAAACCGAATCCTTTCTTCCATGACAAACTAAGTGTTGGTTTTAGAGGTTGACCCTAACAGTGAGATATGGAAATGATATTCAACATGATGATGTTAGTTGACATAACTCTTGCTCTCTTGTGACTCCCTCCGGCTATATCTCCTAATTTCTCCCTCTGTTTATCTATCGTAATCCAAGTTCGTACAGGTCATTTCCCTTATATTCAGGCCATAAATTAGTGTGCGTGAATGTGTGAGTTTGTTTGTGCACATGGCTGTGTGTGTGTGATTGCGTTCCAGTTCTTCCCTTCCTGTGTGTGTGTGTGTGTGTGTGTTCCTTCGTTCTAATTTTGATCTTCTCTCACTACTCAAAGAACGCGGCTTAGCGCTGCTCTCCAGGTGATAGTAATCAATCGGGCTGTCTGGTCAGGCCTTTGCCCACCACAGCTGGCTCCAGTCATTTGCTGCTCTGTTAGTAGGCCTGTTCAGAGCCATATGGTTTAGGTACATTACAATACGTCAGGGGTCAGCTATTCCCTCCATCACTTAACTCATAGTGTCTGCTGCAGTACAGTTTTTCTTTTTGGCCCTACAGATGTAGGATTTTAATTTGATCACACTGTTGCAGGATAACTTTTCTGCAATGCCGTCAAATTAATTATGTACTTGCTATACTGTAAGTCGCTTATGATAAAAGTGTCTGTTAACTTCTTATGGCTGGGGGCAGTATTGAGTAGCTTGGATGAATAAGGTGCCCAGAGTAAACTGCCTGCTACTCAGACCCAGTTGCTAATATATGCATATTATTAGTATATTTGGATAGAAAACACTCTGAAGTTTCTAAAACTGTTTGAATGATGTCTGTGAGTATAACAGAACTCATATGGCAGGCAAAAACCTGAGAAAAAATCCAACCAGGAAGTGGGAAATCTGAGGTTTGTAGTTTTTCAACTCATCGCCTATCGAATATACAGTGGGATATTGGTCATATTGCACTTCCACTAGATGTCAACAGTCTTTAGAACCTTGTTTGATGCTTCTACTGTGAAGGAGGGGGGAATGAGGGCTCTTTGAGTCATGGGTCTGGCAGAGTGCCATGAGCTGACCACGCGCGTTCACGTGAGAGTTAGACCTGCGTTCCATCGCATTTCTACAGACAAAGGAATTCTCCGGTTGGAACATTATTGAAGATTTATGTTAAAAACATCCTAAAGATTGATCTATACTTCGTTTGACTTGTTTCTACGAACTGTAATATGACTTTTCGTCTGAACTTTCGCATGGACTTGCCTGCGCGTCGTGAGTTTGGATTGTGTACTGAACGCGCAAAAAAAAGGAGGTATTTGGACATAAACGATGGACTTTATGGAACAAATCAAACATTTATTGTGGAACTGGGATTCCTGGGAGTGCATTCTGATGAAGATCATCAACGGTAAGTGAATATTTATAATGCTATTCGACATCTGTTGACTCCACAACATGGCAGATATCTTTATGGCTTGTTTGGGCTCTGAGCGCT
The DNA here is from genome assembly GCF_016432855.1 of Salvelinus namaycush. Classification (NCBI taxonomy): domain Eukaryota; kingdom Metazoa; phylum Chordata; class Actinopteri; order Salmoniformes; family Salmonidae; genus Salvelinus; species Salvelinus namaycush. The sequence goes on from NC_052322.1 coordinate 12,863,178, forward strand.
GTACTCAGATTATAGCATGCTGTGCTTTTTTTTATTTTTTATCTGACACAGCGGTTGCATTAAGGAGAGGTTTATCTAAAGTTCCATGTATAATAGTTGTCTTTTATCAATGTTTATTATGAGTATTTCTGTAAATTGATGTGGCTCTCTGCAAAATCACCGGATGTTTTGGAGGCAAAACATTACTGAACATAACGCGCCAATGTAAACTAAGATTTTTGGATATAAATATGAACTTTATCGAACAAAACATACATGTATTGTGTAACATGAAGTCCTATGAGTGTCATCTGATGAAGATCATCAAAGGTTAGTAATTAATTTTATCTCTATTTCTGATTTTTGTGACTCCTCTCTTTGGCTGGAAAAATGTCTGTTTTTCTGTGACTAGGTACTGACCTAACATAATCAGATGTTGTGCTTTCGTCATAAAGCCTTTTTGAAATCAGACCCTGTGGTGGGATTAACAACAAGTTTATCTTTAAAATGGTGTAAAATACTTGTATGTCTGAGGAATTTTAATTATGAGATTTCTGTTGTTTTGAATTTGGCGCCCTGCACTTTCACTGGCTGTTGTCATATCGATCCCGTTGACGGGATCCCAGCATATATACATATAACTTTTTACTACTGTTCCACTCCAGATCAACTGTACAGTAATGGGATTAGGAAACAGCTGACTGAAGTTTGATTCTTTATCTGTTGCTGTTGTCATCGGGAGGGAGTTTATGGGTTTGTTCTCTACTGTGTGTGTGTGTGTGTGTGTGTGTGTGTGTGTGTGTGTGTGTGTGTGTGTGTGTGTGTGTGTGTGTGTGTGTGTGTGTGTGTGTGTGTGTGTGTGTGTGTGTGTGTGTGTGTGTGTGTGTGTGTGTGTCAGCAGGGATACCACCAGGGCTTACCACCTAGGGACACTCTTTCCACTGGCTGTAGATAGATCTCTCCTCTTATCTCCTGAGCTCCATGGAAGCCCCTATGGGACAGGAGCAAGAGGGTCAAGCGGGCGTTTCCCCCTATAGTGATCCTATATGTTCCCTCACTGATATTACACACAGTCATAACTTGGTAATTAGCTACATACTATACATTACATGTCTATTGCATCTAGGTGCCACATACAGTGTAATTTGATATCATCATGTCAATGTTGTGATGACACACATACACACGCACACACACACATACACACCCCTACCCACACACACGCGCTCACACAGGGAAATGTATCCCACGTGTATATCCTACACTGGGCCGTGCTCTCTGGCCTCTTGTGCCCCGGCGCTGGTAATCAGAGCTGTCAGAGGACTTAGGTGATCATTGTTCTTTTAGGGGAACAGATGAGGCTAGCTGGGGGTGGCTTGGTCCAGCTGGGGCGTTATTGGATCACGTCCGTAGGGTGAGTGGGCGCCCCCACCCCCTCGTTCCCCAGTCAGCTCTCTCTGGGCTTTTATGTCTGGCTGAAAGCCTCCTGGCTGGGCCGGTTAAGAGGGTTGCGAGCCGGTGGGAGAGCGGCATTAGACTAACTACGTGCTATTTCTGTTTGGTTTAATGTCAAATTGGTGGAGTTGTTTTCCTTTAGAAGGGATAGACCTCTGCGGACCACAGAGAAATGCAGCTGCTAATCATCAGGGGTTAAACTTCAGCGATCATTAGCAGGATGTATAGACAGACTAAAAAGAAAGAGAAGGGTAGAGAGAGGGGGAAGAGAGAGGGGGGAGAGAGAGAATAAGAGAGAAAAAGAGAAAGCGAAGGAGGGAGAGAGAGAGACAGAGCGAGAAATAGAGAAAGCGAGGGAGAGGGGGGGGGGGGACGAAAGGAAGCATGGGGGTGATTGATTCGATATTGATGGGATGCTTGTTCTATTTGGACCCGTTGTGCCTTCTTTCAAACTATTCCTCCCTCTTCCTCCTCCTCCATCCCTCACAAGTGTTCTACCTCCTGGGTTCTTGGCTTGATTCAGGGGAAAATGCCAAAGCTGCATTACATCAAGAAATGCACACAGAGATGACCTACATAACATGACTGTGATGTCATCGTGGTTTCATCCCAACATAATTACCCCCATGGCATGGTGCCAGCTCCGCGCCTCCCATCAGTCCCCCACTTATTCAGTCAAACCCCCAGTTTTATTTTTATTTTACTCTTTTACTGCCAGGTGTTACTAAAGCAACAGACCACATTCCTTGGGGACGTTGATGAAATGTCTTGTGATAAATGATCTTGTCTCCCATCTACTACCTCGTGCAGACCCAAGTTCGAATACTATGTGAAATCATTTCAAATACTTTAACTGGGCTTGCTTGAACGAAGGGCTCGATTCAATCAGATCCGCTTTAGCCGACATCCACATAGCGGTTGTTTTGGTGGTTCGGAGATGGAACTGTGTTAGAGCTGTCAAATCCACAAGCGTCTCCTGTCATTATACCTAAACCGGACATTGCCATTGGCTGCATGGAGTCCATTAAGAGAAATCCCATGCAGCTTTGTTGATAATTTCAAACACCGGAATGTGAAACGTAATCTACACCTCGATTAGGATGATAGTAATCATCGTTATTTTGTTTCATGATTTTCTATTTGAGCGTAACTATTTCTATATAGCCTACACTTTCTCATTCTGAACTGATGCAAGTGGGCGGGTGTGGCTTTGTGACAATGATCAAGAGCAGCTGGTAGATTTACGGAAAAATCTGTTTTCTTCAAAAGCACTTGAGAAACGGTGCACCTGGAGAGAATGAGGGAGGGAGGAGGGAGGGCAGACATGCAAGAGAGAGAGAGAGAGAAAGACAGACAGAGAGTCCAGGAGGATAGTATGAGAGCGGAAAATATCAAAAAGAAGAGGGGAATGTGATGTGAGGGGAATGGTCTGTGTTGCAGACAGCTACCATGGGAGGAAAGACAGAGGGAGAGGAGGAAAGACAGAGGGAGAGGAGGAAAGACAGAGGGAGAGGAGGAAAGACAGAGGAAGAGGAGGAAAGACAGAGGGAGAGGAGGAAAGACAGAGGGAGAGGAGGAAAGGAGGAGAGGTGGAAATATGTCTAGATTCTGGACTTGGTTGAGAATTTGTTTTGAAAATCTGATCTATAAATGTCCAACCTCTCATTTCGGGAGGATTAGAAGGATTGCAAGGGTCTTTTAATGTGACAATATTTTCTTCCCTAATAGCAGTCTAGACAAGCCCCTGACAAGGCGAGGAGGCTGAGGTAGGCTACTCCCAAGACCGGGATGAGACCTCACATACGGAGAAGGTAGCAGACCTGGGTTCAAAAACTATTCAAAATCTTTGTAATTACTTTAACGTTTGCTTTAGCCTGCCTTGAGTGCCAGGTGGGCGGGGTTTGCAGTTTGAACTTTTCTATTGGTTCCATTGCATCAGGCTATAGGTCTAGATTCAATCAGATCAAGCGTTAACCGGCGATAGCCGACACACGCATAGCTGATGTGTCATAGGTGTAACTCTATTTGAGCTGTCAAATCGGTGAGCAGCTGCTCTTGATCATTGTCACAAAGCCACACCAGCCCACTTGCATCAGTTCAGAATGAGAAAGTGTAGGCTATATAGAAATATTTACGCTCAAATAGAAAATCATTTAACAAAATAAAGATGATTACTATCATCCTAATCGAGGTGTAGATTACGTTTCACATTCCGGTGTTTGAAAACACAGCTTTGATTCTTTTTCTCCTCTTGCTATGACTACAGCTTGAAGTTTTTATCTCAGTAAGAGAATCTTCATAGCATCTCTCTAATATACAGTGCATTCGGAAAGTATTCAGACCTCGACTTTTTCCACATTTTGTTGAGTTACAGCCTTATTCTAAAATGTATTAAATTAATTGTTTTCCTCATTAATCTACACACAATACCCCATAATGATTTTTTACTAAATTAGAATTTAAAAAAGGGTTAGGGTTAGGGTTAGAACAAGAAATACCTTATTTACATAAGTATTCATACCCTTGGCTATTAGACTTGAAATTTAGCTCAGGTACATCCTGTTTCCATTGATCATCCTTGAGATGTTTCTACAACTTGATTGGAGTCCACCTGTGGTAAATTAAATTGATTGAACATGATTTGGAAAGGCACACACCTGTTTATATAAGGTCCCACAGTTGACAGTGCATGTCAGAGCAAAAAACAAGCCATGAGGTCGAAGGAATTGTCCGTAAAGCTTAGAGACAGGATTGTGTCGAGGTACAGATCTGGGGAAGGGTACCAAAAAATGTCTGCAGCATTGAAGGTCCCCAAGAACACAGTGGCCTCCATCATTCTAAAATGTAAGAAGTTTAGAACCACCAAGACTCTTCATAGAGCTGGCCGCCCGGCCAAACTGAGCAATCGGAGGAGAAGGGCCTTGGTCAGGGAGGTGACCAAAAACCCGATTGTCACTCTGACAGAGCTCCAGAGTTCCTCTGTGTAGATGGGAGAACCTTCCAGAAGGACAACCATCTCTGCAGCCCTCCACCAATCAGGCCTTTATGGTAGAGTGGCCAGACGGAAGCCCTTCCAGGCACATGACAGCCCGCTTGGAGTTTGCCAAAAGTCAACTAAAGAACTCAAGACCATGAGAAACAAGATTCTCTGGTCTGATGAAACCAAGATTGAACTCTTTGGCCTGAATGTCAAGTGTCACGTCTGGAGGAAACCTGGCACCATCCCTACGGTGAAGCATGGTCGTGGCAGCATCATGCTGTGGGGATGTTTTTCAGCGGCAGGGACTGGGAGACTAGTCAGGATTGAGGGAAAGATGAACAGAACAAAGTACAGAGAGATCCTTGATGAAAACCTGCTCCAGAGCGCTCAGGACTTCAGACTGGGGAGAAGGTTAACCTTCCAACAGGACAACGACCCTAAGCACACAGTCAAGACAACGCAGGAGTGGCTTCGGGACAAGTCTCTGAATGTCTTTGAGTTGCCCAGCCAGAGCCCGAAGTTGAACCCGATCTAACATCTCTGGAGAGACCTGAAAATAGCTGTGCAGCGACGCTCCCCATCCAACCTGACAGAGCTTGAGAGGATCTGCAGAGAAGAATGGGAGAAACTCCCCAAATATAGGTGTGCCAAGCTTGTAGCATCACACCCAAGAAGACTCGAGGCTGTAATCGGTACCAAAGGTGCTTCGACAAAGTACTGAGTAAAGGGTCTGAATACTTATGTAAATGTGATATTTCAGGGTTTTTAACCTCTTGACGCTAGGGGTCAGATTTTTTATTTTTATTTTTTTAAATAATGTTCCCAAGGTAAACGGACTATTTCTCAGGTCCAGATTGTAGAATATGCATATAATTTACAGATTAGGATAGAAAACACTCCAAAGTTTCCAAAACTGTCAAAATATTGCCTGTGAGTATAACAAAACTGATTCTGCAGGCGAAAACCTGAGAAAATCTAACCCGGAAGTGATTTTTTAAAATTTAAATCTGTGTTTCCTGGCCCGTCTTTCTTCCATTTAAAGGGGTATCAACCAGATTCCTTTTCCAATGGCGTCCTCAGGCTGTGACCAGGCTTTAGACATAGTTTCAGGATTTTATTTTAAAAAATTAGCGAGATTTTTCAAAACTAGTCAGGTGTCCTCTGATTAGTTCCTGCGCGTGAGAGGGTAGCTCTCCATTTTCTTTTTCTCTCTTATTGAATAGGTTACGGTCCGGTTTAAATATTATCGATTATGTTTGTTAAAAACAACCTGAGGATTGATTATAAAAAACATTTGACATGTTTCTACGACCATTACGGATACTTTTTGGAATTTTCGTCGAACGGAACGAGGCTTTGGTTTTCTGAACATAACGCGCAACCCAAATGGTGTTTTTTTGTTATAAAAGTAATATTTATCGAACAAAAATAACATTTGTTGTGTAACTGGGAGTCTCGTGAGTGCAAACATCCGAAGATTATCAAAGGTAAGCGATTAATTTTATTGCTTTTCTGACTTTCGTGAAAAAGCTAACCAAGCTAATATAAGGCTAACTGTTCTAGCATTGATTGATACACTCACAAAAGCTTAGATTGCTTTCGTTGCAAAGCATATTTTCAAAATCTGACACGATAGTGTCACGTCCTGACCATAGTGCTTATGTGTTTTGCTTGTTTTAGTGTTGGTCAGGACGTGAGCTGGGTGGGATTTCTATGTTGTGTGTCTAGTTTGTCTGTTTCTGTGTCCAGCCTAATATGGTTCTCAATCAGAGGCAGCTGTCAATCGTTGTCCCTGATTGAGAATCATATATAGGAGGCTTGTTTTGTGTTGGAATTTTGTGGGTGATTGTTTCCTGTCTCCTGTGTCAGTGTTTGTGCCACACGGGACTGTGACGGTTAGTACGTTTGTTGTTTTGTATTCTTGTCTAGTTTTCATGTCATTAAATTATGGAAACTTACCACGCTGCACATTGGTCCTCCAATCCTTCTCGCCTCTCCTCGTCCGATGAGGAGGACGACTTAGACTGCCGTTACAGATAGGTGGATTAACAACAAGCTAAGCTGTGTTTTGGTATATTTCACTTGTGATTGCATGATTATAAATATTTTTAGTAATATTTTTGAATTTGATACGTTTGGAAATTTTCTTCTGCCTTTCAGCACCGGAACGAGGCTGTAGTTTTCTGAACATAACGCGCAACCCAAATGGCGTTTTTTTGTTATAAAAGTAATATTTATCGAACAAAAAGAACATTTATTGTGTAACTGGGAGTCTCGTGAGTGCAAACATCTGAAGATTATCAAAGGTAAACGATTAATTTTATTGCTTTTCTGACTTTCGTGACCATGCTAATTTGGGGCTAGCTGTTCTAGCATTGATTGATACACTCACAAAAGCTTGGATTTCTTTCTCTGTAAAGCATATTTTCAAAATCTGACACGATACGTGGATTAACAACAACCTACGCTGTGTTTTGGTATATTTCACTTGTGATTGCATGATTATAAATATTTTTAGTAATATTTTGCGCCCTGCAATTCAGCGGTTGTTTAGGAAAATGATCCCGTAAAAGGGATCCGTAGCGCAGAGAAGTTTTTAATATATATTAGCAAAAATAAAAAATAAAAAATGTTTTTGCTTTTTCATTATGGGGTATTGGGTGTAGATGGATGAGAATTATTTTTTTTTTTATACATTTTGGAATAAGGCTGTAACGTAACAAAATGTGGGAAAAGTGAAGGTGTCTGAATACTTTCCGAAGGCACTGTAAATAAGTCCATAACACATAATAAACAAATATATACAGCATAACACATTACACTGTTTTGGCTTCACTATAGGGAAGGATGGACCAAATGCCTGCAAGAAAAAAGGTACAAATAAAGCAGTTGTGGGTATAACTTGAACACCACAATATGAAATAGTTTCAACACGTGGACTAATGGTTCTGGAGGGAGAGTTGGTTGAACACTCCATATATACTTTACAGGTGGTATATGCAGTGCATTCTGAAACTATTCAGACCCCTTGGTTTGTTCCACATTTTGTTACGTTACAGCCTTATTCTGAAATTGAACTGTGGGCCTATTTTTTATAAATTTGAAAAAAAAAATTAAAAGCAGATTTCGCTTTGTCATTGTGGGGTATTGTGTGTAGATTGATGAGGGGAAAAAATATTAAAATCAATTTTAGAATGAGGTCTGAATACTTTCCAAATGCACACTTTCAAGTATTGTAAACAAAAAGAAAGAAAGAAAGCTTTCTTGTGACAGGCTATCTGTCTTACTACAGCACATACCTGCTGTGACCCAGCACAAAAGAGGAGCCAGGCCAAGCCAGGCCAGTACATGGTTAAATGAATAGCAGTGTACAGTAGTAATTGTAGTAGAGAGACACTTTAAAAGGGGAGTTCTGGTCCACACCTGCTGTGATCTGGTGCTAAGATGATTCAGACCACTTATTATATTAACATTACCTGCTGTGAAGGCTATCCATCTTACCTATCTGTCTTACTACAGTACATACCTGATGTTGAGGCTATCTGTCTTACTACAATACATACCTGATGTTGAGGCTATCTGTCTTACTACAGTACATACCTGATGTTGAGTCTATCTGTCTTACTACAGTACATACCTGATGTTGAGGCTATCTGTCTTACTACAGTACATACCTGATGTTGAGTCTATCTGTCTTACTACAGTACATACCTGATGTTGAGTCTATCTGTCTCACTACAGTACATACCTGATGTTGAGTCTATCTGTCTTACTACAGTACATACCTGATGTTGAGGCTATCTGTCTTACTACAGTACATACCTGATGTTGAGGCTATCAGTCTTACTACAATACATACCTGATGTTGAGGCTATCTGTCTTACTACAGTACATACCTGATGTTGAGGCTATCTGTCTTACTACAGTACATACCTGATGTTGAGGCTATCTGTCTTACTACAGTACATACTTACTGTGACCCAGCACTAAAAGGGACCAGGTCAGGTCAGTACACTTGTGAGTATTTAGTACAGAGTGAACACTAGTGAGTGGCTATCTGTCTTACTTTAGTGCATACCTGCTCTGACCGAGCACCTAGACAAACCAGGCCAAGTCAGGCCACTTTTTTTTAAATTCATTTTTCTTGTGGGGGCTACATGCACAATACACAAATTCATATCATTTAATAGCTAGCTCGCATCACAGATCCAAAAGTAACAATACATTTAGTATGTAATGAGAGGGAAAAAAGAAGTGAGCCTCCACCCCATTCCCCCACCCCCACCCCCACCCATCCAAAATGTCCCCCTCCAACCACCCACCAGGAAACCCTGTTTTTTCACCCCTCCTACTCCCCTAGCAACTAGGGTGTTTTTCCACCCCCACCCCTTCCCCATGGGCCTGAATGCAAAGTAAGTAGAAAACATTAAAATAGGTACATACAGTGCCTTCAGAAAGTATTCACAGCCCTTTACTTTTTCCACATTTTGTTGTGTTACAGCCTGAATTTAACACACAATAGCGCATAAGCAGTCACTATCTTTGTAAGGAGCATTTCAACTGAAGTCTTGCCATTTTGGTTTGGGCTGTCGTGGAACCTGGAGAGAGTTATAACACATTTTATTTTCTTGGTGTTGTTGTCTCCCAAAATCCCAGGTGTTTTTCCACTAGTAGATGATGGAACCAATGACTAATGGAGCAGCTGGGAGCCTGGGACATGGCTGTGAAGTTGATATGTTAAAGTATATTGAGGCTGTACATCTGTCTGTGTGTCTGGCCATGTTGTCTTTCATATGCTTGTTAAGCAGACAGGTAGTACATCCAGCCTCACTGATATTACACAGTCATAACATAGTCATTAGATACATTACATTCCATGCCTATTGCATCTATGTGCCTGCCACACAGTGAAATGTAAGCTCATCAATGTCAGTGTTGTGAGCAGAAAAGTCCATTTTTTAAGCTACTTTATTAATCAGAACTGATAAAGCGTGAGGGAGAGAAGGCATAGAGAGGTGACGCTCTAGCAGGGGCCGTGCTGTGTATGTAGGCTACTGTGAGTGTGAGCGAGTGACATGGAACAGGGAGGAAGGAGGGAGAGATAAGACACAGCAACCCACCAAGCCGACTCACCCTATAGTAGACTAATACCTGCCATAGCTACAGTAGGTTATTTATCATCCAATAGGATTACATAGTACCTGTCTTGACTGCATCAAACTGGGAAAAGCTAGTTAAGCTAGCTAGCGTTAGCACCCTACCTGCACCCTACCTGCTGGCTCTTGGTTGTTGTAGCCTATCTTTCTCCTTTAACTTTTAATTACATCTTCCATTGATTAGATATCCCATAACCTTTGCCCCACTCTTGCCTCACTCTATGACTGTAGCCAATTGCCGCTTTGATGACGATTGGCCAACAACAACAAGCAAAGAGCAGCAGCATAAATGATTAAAAATGTCTCTCTCTCTCTACTGCAGCAGTCGTGTTCAGATCTATATGGGTCCTTCTGGACAAGTTAGTTAAAATGACACATACCTGAGACCCATGACAATCATATCAGATCCGACCCAGACCCATGACATTATTTGGAATTCTGGATCCGGACTCGCTCGGGTCCCGGATCAGGTCTCGGGTATTCGGGTACAGGTGGTTCCGTGAAGACCTCTACTGCTGCTGCCTACAGTTATTCATCATTCCCGCCACCGCCAGAAGGAGAGAAGACAGGAAAGACACCACCATTTACTTACCTATAGGCTGGTATAGCCTGCATATTTATTTTGTTTGTCATTTTATCGTTAACATGGAATTTTTGTAGTAATTTTTTGTACTCATTTATTTCCATGTGCGAGCATGCGTTTCTCGTATCACCGCAACGGGAACGAGAAAGCACGCGCATGCTCACATATGGAAAAGTATTGCTTGAGTCCAACAAAATGGAATATAACCTTGCAGATAAAGTTCAGAATGACACAATTTCATGTGTAACAACATCTAAAGACCTGCATTACTATACTGGGAGCTTTGCTGTTTCTAAAAGGACTCATTTGGGGTGTTTTCGGAGCCTTTGTTCATGCTTCTCCTTGGCCCACATACTGACGAACGCGCAACGATGAAGTCTATTGATGGTGAATAAGTTTCTCAAAACCAAGTGAAATCGTAAAAATAGTGTCTGCACACTTCTTTAACATGCCCTTTACATAAATGTTTTTGATTTGGTTAAAAAAAAGTGAACCACTCCTTTAACAGTTCTAGAACAGTGGGCACTGAAAATATATTTGAATAAACTTCTGGAACTTTATTTCACAGTTCTAGAACAGTTCTTGAACCTTTCATGATATTTGACGGAGGTGTTAACTCTCAAGAATCATGGAGACAGTAGTCTGACAAACGCCTCTGTAGCTCTGCCGCCTTCCACAACAGATGCAGAAGGCCGACATCAGTGAATGCGTGGATTGACCAGGCAGATCGCTCAAGAGTGACTTCGAAACTGGACGTCTATCCATGTCATGAGGACTTCGGAAATTCCTTTAAAACCGGCCTCTAGGGGTAACAGTGATCTGGCTCTGGATAAGAAGGTTAAGTGTTCGATCACAGCGTTGGACATTTGTTTCATTTTGTTTTGTTTTAACCCTATCACAAAACGTAACTTCGAAATTTGACATTTGGAGCAACTTCGATATTTGACGTTTGGAGAAATGGAACAATACTGAGCAGGAGAAGTTAGCCAAGGGTGTCAAAATCACTTCAACATTTGACGTTTGGAATAACTTGATGTTTGGAGGAACGTGGATAAAGATCTAATTCTGCAGTGAGACTATGAGAGCTTGTTGCAGAATTGAGACACAGCTCATGCAAAAACGGAGATATCTCTAGTTTAAGCAGACATACTTTGATGGGGATTTTGTATTATTATGCTTATTAGATTTGTCTTAATCCCTGTTCAACTAAACCACTAAACAAGCCGTAGTAAAAGACAAGGGCTTTGAAAACACAAAGACCCACAGTCTAATTTCATCCCCTCCCCCTCATTTTTTCCCTGTCTCTTTATTATTTAGGCAAAGCATTTAATACTAGCCTGCCCTATGCTGCTGGGGTGCCTCAGACACACACACACACTCACACACACACACACACACACACACACACACACACACACACACACACACACACACACACACACACACACACACACACACACACACACACACACACACACACACACACACACACACACACACACACACACACACACACACACAGCGGCTGCTGGAATCAAATCACATTTTATTGGTCGCATACACATATTTAGAGATGTTATTGTGGGCATAGCGAAATGCTTGTGTTCCTAGCTCCATATGTGCAGTAATATCTAACAATACACAACAATATACACAAATCTAAAAGTAAAATAATGGATTTAAGAAATATAGAAATATTAGTACGAGTAATGTCGGAGTCCGGAGTATAAATATATATATATATGTGATGGGATGTATAGACGTTATGGACAGTATGCGGATAGTATATCGGAAAAATACGTAGGACAGAATAGTATATGTACAGCAATAGTTGAATAGCATGGCATTGACTAGAATACAGTATATACATATGAAATGGGTAAAACAGTATGTAAACATTATTAAAGTGACCAGTGTTCCATGACTATACACATAGGGCAGCAGCCTCTAAGGTGCAGTGTTGAGTAACTGGGTGTTAGCCGGCTAGTGACAGTGACTAAGTTCAGGGCAGGGTACTGGGTGGAGGTCGGCTAATGATGGCTATTTAACAGTCTGATGGCCTTGAGATAGAAGCTGTTGTTCAGTCTCTGTCCCAGCTTTGAAGCACCTGTACTGACCTTGTCTTTTGGATGATAGCGGGGTGAACAGGCCGTGACTCGGGTGGCTGAGGTCCTTGATGATCTTCTAGGCCTTCCTGTGACACCGGCTGCTGTAGATGTCCTGGAGGGCTGGCAGTGTGCCCCCGGTGATGCTGTGGGCAGACTGCACCACCCTCTGGAGAGCCCTGCGCTTGCGGGCGGTGCAGTTGCCGTACCAGAAGGTGATGCAGTCCGACAGGATGCTCTCAATGGTGCATCTGTAAAAGTTTGTGAGCGTCTTAGGGGCAAAGCCACATTTCTTCAGCCTCCTGAGGTCAAAGAGGCGCTGTTGCGCCTTCTTCACCACCCTGTCTGTGTGGGTGGACCATTTTAGATTGTCAGTGATGTTTAACACCGAGGAACTTTAAGCTTTTCACATTCTCCACTGCGGCCCCATCGATGTGGATAGGGGCATGCACCCTCTGCTGTCTCTTGAAGTCCACCATCAGCACCTTCATTTTGTTGACGTTGAGGGAGAGGTTATTTTCCTGGCACCACTCCGCCAGGGCCCTCACCACCTCCCTGTAGGCTTTCTCGTTGTTGTTGGTAATCAGGCCTACCACTGTTGTGTTGTCTGCAAACTTGATGATTGAGTTGGAGGCGTGCGTCATCACTTTGCAGGTTTCCTAACCTCTGGTTCTTCAGTCTGGAACTGTCCAGATACCAGTGACTGACATTCTATCTTGACTTGTGTTAAGTCATCCTTACATCTTACATGCCTATCGGAACTGTCTTGTTACATGACTGCAGCATTACAGCATTTGAATGCTAACTGCTTACATGCTTGCCTTAGCATGGCATAATGTTCTCACTAATTGACTGTTTACTATACTGCATGACTGCGGACATCCTTCCAGACGCAGATTAGGCCTACAGTATAGCAATACCAATCTTGTTATTGTGTCTGCTGTTTAGTGAGCAAGTTGTCTCACGTCTGAAACAACAGATACAGTGGGGCAAAAAAGTATTTAGTCAGCCACCAATTGTGCAAGTTTTCCCACTTAAAAAGATGAGAGAGACAAAATGAGAAAAAAAAATCCAGAAAATCACATTGTAGGATTTTAAATTAATTTATTTGCAAATTATGGTGGAAAATAAGTATTTGGTCAATAACAAAAATGTATCTCAATACTCAATATACCCTTTGTTGGCAATGACAGAGGTCAAACGTTTTCTGTAAGTCTTCACAAGGTTTTCACACACTGTTGCTGGTATTTTGGCCCATTCCTCCATGCAGATCTCCTCTTGGGCAGTGATGTTTTGGGGCTGTTGCTGGGCAACACGGACTTTCAACTCCCTCCAAAGACTTTCTATGGGGTTGAGATCTGGAGACTGGCTAGGCCACTCCAGGACCTTGAAATGCTTCTTACGAAGCCACTCCTTCGTTGCCCGGGCGGTGTGTTTGGGATCATTGTCATGCTGAAAGACCCAGCCACGTTTCATCTTCAATGCCCTTGCTGATGGTAGGAGGTTTTCACTCAAAATCTCACGATACATGGCCCCATTCATTCTTTCCTTTACACGGATCAGTCGTCCTGGTCCCTTTGCAGAAAAACAGCCCCAAAGCATGATGTTTCCACCCCCAAGCTGCTTACCTATTGCAGATTCAGTCTTCCCAGCCTGGTGCAGGTCTACAATTTTGTTTCTGGTGTCCTTTGACAGCTCTTTGGTCTTGGCCATAGTGGAGTTTGGAGTGTGACTGTTTGAGGTTGTGGACAGGTGTCTTTTATACTGATAACAAGTTCAAACAGGCGCCATTATTACAGGTAACGAGTGAAGGACAGAGGAGCCTCTTAAAGAAGTTGTTACAGGTCTGTGAGAGCCAGAAATCTTGCTTGTTTGTAGGTGACCAATTTGCAAATAAATTCATTAAAAATCCTACAATGTGATTTTCAGGATTTTTTTTTCTCATTTTGTCTGTCATAGTTGAAGTGTACCTATGATGAAAATTACAGGCCTCTCTCATCTTTTTAAGTGGGAGAACTTGCACAATTGGTGGCTGACTAAATACTTTTTTGCCCCACTGTATATCTATCAGGTCTGTCTGTCTGTCCATGTCTGTCTGTCTGTCTGTCTGTCTGTCTGTCTGTCTGTCTGTCTGTCTGTCTGTCTGTCTGTCTGTCTGTCTGTCTGTCTGTCTGTCTGTCTGTCTGTCTGTCTGTCTGTCTGTCTGTCTGTCTGTCTGTCTGTCTGTCTAATTAACAATAATAACATTTCATTTGTAGAGTGCATTTCCCATGCTCAATGTGCATAAGTAACCATCAATAATCATAACAACCACATTTATATTTAGAACAGCCCTCCAGACAGTCTGTAGCTTGGGCCATTCAGACAGACAGAATAACGACTTTACAACTGTCAGACACACAGCAGTAGTTCCCATAAAAAATGATTAACTAGAATGGACATCTCCGTTCAAGTCAATATGCCATGATGGCTTTGTCATTTCTCGTAGTTCTATTTCTAATATAGTTCCACTGCTCTGCTCTTCAGATCCACACAGAGAGAACAGCTAATCCAAGGTCACGAACCCACATATTTCAACAAGATCTCACAGTTTCACTGCAGAATTAGATGTTCATCCATGTTCTCCAAACATCAAATTTCTGATCCAGAGTCATGGGATTACACCCATCCACCACGCCCTAGCAAATCCCAGGCATACTTGATGTAATAGTGCTCACTGTTGCCCCTACTGGCCGGTTTTGAAAGACGTCCAATTTCGACATCAATCTTGAACGACCTGGTTGCATACAGTGCATTCGTAAAGTATTTAGACCCCTTGACTTTTTCCACATTTTGTTACATTACAGCCTTATACTAATTGATTAAATTGTTTTTTACCCTCATCAATCTACACACAATACTCCATAGTGACAAAGTAAAAACATTGTTTTTAGAAACGTTAGCCCATTTATCACAAATAAAAAGTATTCAGACCCTTTACTCAGTATTTTGTTGAAGCACCTTTGGCAGCGATTACAGCCTCTTCTTGGGTATGAGGCTACAAGCTTGGCACACCTGTATTTGGGGAGTTTCTCCCATTCCTCTCTGCAGGTCCTCTCAAGCTCTGTCAGGTCGGATGGGGAGCGTCGCTGCACAGCTATTTTCAGGTCTCTCCAGAGATGTTCGATTGGGTTCAAGTCCGGGATCTGGCTGGGCCACTCAAAGATATTCAGAGACTTGTCCCAAAGCCACTCCTGCATTGTCTTGACTGTGTGCTTAGGGTCGTTGTCCTGTAGGAAGGTGAACCTTCACCCCAGTCTGAGGTCCTGTGCACTCTGGACCAGGTTTTCATCAAGGATCTCTCTGTACTTTGCTCTCTTCATCTTTGCCTAGTCTCCCAGTCCCTGCCGCTGAAAAAACATCCCCACAGCATGATGCTGCCACCGCCATGCTTCACCGTAGGGATGGTGCCAGTTTTCCTCCAGACGTGACACTTGGCATCCAGGCCAAACAGTTTAATCTTGGTTTCATCAGACCAGAGAATCTTGTTTCTCAAGGTTTGAGAGTCTTTAGGTGCCTTTTGGCAAACTCCAAGCGGACTGTAATGTGCCTTTTACTGAGGCTTGGTTTCCATCTGGCCACTACCATCTGGCCACTACCATAAAGTGCTGCAGCGATGGTTGTCCTTCTGGAACTGTCTCCCATCTCCAAGAGCTCTGGCAGAGTGACCATCGGGTTCTTGGTCACCTCCCTGATCAAGGCCCTTCTCCCCGATTGCTCAGTTTGGCCGGGCGGCCAGCTCTAGGAAGAGTCTTGGTGGTTCCAAACTTCTTCCATTTAAGAATGATGGAGGCCACTGTGTTCTTGGGGACCTTCAATACTGCAGAAATGTTTTGGAACCCTTCCCCAGATCTGTGCCTCGACACAATCCTGTCACGGAGCTCTAAGGACAATTCCTGTGACCTCATGGCTTGGGTTTTGCTCTGACATGCACTGTCAACTGTGGGACCTTATATAGACAGGTGTGTGCCTTTCCAAACCATGTCCAATCAATTGAATTTACCACAGGTGGACTCCAAGTTGTAGAAACATCTCAAGGATGATCAATGGAAAAAGGATGCACCGGAGCTCCATTTCGAGTCTCATAGCAAAGGGGCTGAATACTTATGTAAATAAGGTGTTTAATCCATTTTAGAATACGGCTGTAACGTAACAAAATGTGGAAAAAGGGAAGTGGTCTGAATACTTTCCAAATGCACTGTATGTAATAGGGTCGGTTGATACAGTATCAAACCCCTTTCACATCCTATCTTTATTGACGTGTGTGTGTGTGTGTGTGTGTGTGTGTGTGTGTGTGTGTGTGTGTGTGTGTGTGTGTGTGTGTGTGTGTGTGTGTGTGTGTGTGTGTGTGTGTGTGTGTGTCTCCACTTCTGTGTTTGCATGCTTGCATGCAATGTGTGTGTGTGTGTGTCTGCTGGTGGTGAGGGGGATCCAGGATCATAAGTCAAATCAAATCAAATCAGGTCTTAACTGTGTCTGTGAGCTCACTTTCCAGCTCTACTGGTAATACAAGGCCTAGGCTTCATCTGAAAAGACACCCTTTTCCCATAGGGCTCTGGACAAAAGTAGCACAAGTAGTATGTAGGGAATAGGGTGCCATTTCGGACACAGCTCTAATCAGAGAGCAGTTTACCACCAGAGAATCCCCCAACTCTAAATGTGACTACAAATATCCATGGAGACGTCATGCACAGTTACAAAAAATTCACTGTTAGAACCACCTGAGGACATAATGCTTGGTCATAGCCAGTGGTGTAAAGTACTTAAGTAAAAACACTTGAAAGTACTACTTACTTTTACTACTATTTTGGGTTATCTGTACTTTACTTTTTATATTTTTGACAACTTTTACTCCACTACATTCCTAAAGAAAATAATGTACTTTCTACTCCATACATTTTCCCTGACACCCAAAAGTACTCGTTACATTTTGAATGATTAGCAGGACAGGAAAATTGTCTAATTCACACACTTAAAGAGAAAATCCCTGTCACGACCGTCGTATGAATAATTGGACCAAGGCGCAGCGTGAGTAGAGTTCCACATTTTAATGATAGTGAGACTTCCAAAACAACAAAGACATAACGATCGTGAAATACGTAGCGCACATAGGCACTCACACAAAACAATATCCCACATCGCATGTGGGAGAAAGTACACACTAAGTATGATCCCCAATTAGAGGTAACGATCATCAGCTGCCTCCAATTGGGAACCATACTCACACCAACATAGAAATGTAATACCTAGAACCCCCCCTAGTCACGCTCTGACCTATTGCACCATAGAGAACCCCAAGGGCTCTCTATGGTCAGGGCGTGACAATCCCTGGTCATCCCTACTGCATCTGATCTGCAGACTGACTAAATACAAATGCTTTGTTTGTAAATGATGTCAGAGTGTTGGAGTGTGCCCTTGGCTATCCGTAATTGGGGAAAAAACAAGAGAATCATGCCATCTGGTTTGCTTAATATAAGGAATTTTAAATTATTTATATTTTTACTGTCGATACTTAAGTATATTTGAGCAATTACATTTACTTTTGATACTTAAGTATATTTAAAACCAAATACTTTTAGACTTTTACTCAAGTATTATTTTACTGGGTGACTTTCACTGTTACTTGAGTCATTTTCTATTAAGGTATCTTTACTTTTACTCAAGTATGACAATTGGCTACTTTTTCCACCACAGCCAGGACAGAACAGGATCTGAACTCTATAACCCCAGTTGGTCCTCTCTTTCTTGGGAACAAACATAAGCATGTGTGAGCACACACACATACAAACACCATGGCCTGGGAACTAGGGGGGTCATATTTCCCTGAGGGTTTATGGGAAAGTCATCATAAACAAATTCATTTACAGATACTGTACACATCCCTCCCTCCTCAGATTGGCATCGCGCTGCTGTTCTCTGAAAGTAGATCTGAATGAGAGAGAGAGAGAGAGAGAGAGAGAGATAGAGAGAGAAGGAGATGTCAATGGCAAGAGGGATCAGTAACACAGGGTGGATTAATATTGTTCTGTTGTGTACAGACCTGGTTTCAAATAGGATTGGTTTTCTCTCAAATGTTTTGTGCTGTGCTTGATTGAGCTTGGCTGGTGCGATGGAACCAATGGAATAGTCCCAAAAGTGCAAAACCCGCCCATCTCATCTGGCACTCCGGGCAATCAAACGCTTGACATATTTGAAAGGAAAACAAATACTATTTGAACCCCGGCCCCAGAGTGAGTGTCTCAGAGTAGTAGTGCTGATCTAGTATCAAGTCACCCCTGTCCATGTAATCATATTCATTATTCAGTAACAGGCTAAACTGATCCCAACACTAACACACACTAAACTATGCTGACTGACACACTTAATGTTTCATTGACTGTAATGTGAGATGAACAGAATCTCTCTCCCTCTCCCTCTCCCTCATTCACTGCCTCTCTCTTTTACTGTTTCTCTCTATCTCTCTCTCTCTTTCTCTCTCTCTTTCTTTTTCTCCCCCTCTTGTTCCCTCCTTCTCTCTCCCCCTCCCTCTCTCTCTGCTGCTACCTCTATTTCTCTTACTCTTGTTTTTTAAATATTTTTATTTCACCTTTATTTAACCAGCTAAGCTAGTTGAGAACAAGTTCTCATTTACAACTTCGACCTGGCCAAGATAAAGCAAAGCAGTGCGACAGAAACAACAACACAGAGTTACACATGGAATAAACAAGCGTACAGTCAATACCGCTACTGCCGGGCCGACAGAGATGGCCGCCCCGCTTCGCGTTCCTAGGAAACTATGCAGTATTTTGTTTTTTTATATGTTATTTCTTACATTGTTACCCCAGGTAATCTTACGTTTTATTACATACAGTCGGGAGAAACTATTGTATATAAGAGCAACGTCAATTCACCAACATTATGACCAGGAATATGACTTTCCCGAAGCGGATCCTCTGTTTTGCCCACCACCCAGGACAATGGATCGGATCCCAGCCGGCGACCCAAAACAACGACGCTGTAGAAGGGGCAGACGGAGCGGTCTTCTGCTCAGGCTCCATAGACGGGCACATCGCGCACCGCTCCCGAGCATACTACTCGCCAATGTCCAGTCTCTTGACAACAAGGTAGACGAAATCCGTGCAAGGGTAGCCTTCCAGAGAGACATCAGAGACTGTAACGTTCTTTGTTTCACGGAAACATGGCTCACTCGAGACACGCTACCGGAGTCGGTACAGCCAGCTGGTTTCTTCATGCATCACGCCGACAGAAACAAGCATCTATCTGGTAAGAAGAAGGGCGGGGATGTATGCCTTATGAATAACGAGACGTGGTGTGATCATAACAATATACAGGAACTCAAGTCCTTCTGTTCACCTGACTTAGAATGCCGACCGCATTATCTACCTAGAGAATTCTCTTTGATTATAATCACAGCCGCATATATCCCCCCCCAAGCAGACAAATCGTTGGCCCTGAACGAACTTAATTTGACTCTATGTAAACTGGAAACTACATATCCTGAGGTTGCATTTATTGTAGCTGGGGATTTTAACAAGGCTAATCTGAAAACAAGGCTCCCTAAATTCTATCAGCATATTGATTGTGCTACCAGGGCTGGCAAAACCCTAGATCATTGCTATTCTAACTTCTACGACGCATATAAGGCCCTCCCCCGCCCTCCTTTCGGAAAAGCTGACCACGACTCCATTTTGTTGCTTCCAGCCTATAGACAGAAACTAAAACAGGAAGCTCCCGCGCTCAGGTCTTTTCAACGCTGGTCCGACCAATCGGATTCCACGCTTCAAGATTGCTTCGATCACGTGGACTGGGATATGTTCCGCATTGCGGCGAACAACAACATTGACGAATACGCTGAGTCGGTGAGCGGGTTTATTAGCAAGTGCATCGGCGATGTCGTACCCACAGCGTCTATTAAAACATTCCCAAACCAGAAACCGTGGATTGATGGCAGCAGTCGCGCAAAACTGAGAGCGCGAACCACTGCTTTTAATCAGTGCAAGGTGACCGGAAACATGACCGAATACAAACACTGTAGCTATTCCTTCCGCAAGGCAATCAAACAAGCTAAGCGTCAGTATAGAGACAAAGTAGAGTCGCAATTCAACGGCTCAGACACGAGAGGTATGTAGCAGGGTCTACAGTCAATCACGGACTATAAAAGGAAAATCAGCCCCGTCGCGGACCAAGATGTCCTTCTCCCAGACAGACTAAACAACTTCTTTGCTCGCTTTGAGGACAATACAGTGCCACTGACACGGCCCGCTACCAAAACCTGCAGGCTCCCCTTCACTGCAGCCTACGTGAGCAAAACATTTAAACGTGTTAACCCTCGCAAGGCTGCAGGCCCAGACGGCATCCCCAGCCGCGTCCTCAGAGCAGACCAGCTGGCTGGTGTGTTTACGGACATATTCAATCAATCCTTATCCCAGTCTGCTGTCCCCACATGCTTCAAGAGGGCCACCATTGTTCCTGTTCCCAAGAAAGCTAAGGTAACTGAGCTAAATGACTACCGCCCCGTAGCACTCACTTCCGTCATCATGAAGTGCTTTGAGAGACTAGTCAAGGACCATATCACCTCCACCCTACCTGACACCCTAGACCCACTCCAATTTGCTTACCGCCCCAATAGGTCCACAGACGACACAATCGCAATCACACCGCAAATCAAATCAAATCAAATGTATTTATATAGCCCTTCGTACATCAGCTGATATCTCAATGTGCTGTACAGAAACCCAGCCTAAAACCCCGAACAGCAAGCAATGCAGTTGTAGAAGCACGGTGGCTAGGAAAAACTCCATAGAAAGGCCAAACCCTAGGAAGAAACCTAGAGAGGAACCAGGCTATGAGGGGTGGCCAGTCCTCTTCTGGCTGTGCCGGGTGGAGATTATAACAGAACATGGCCAAGATGTTCAAATGTTCATAAATGACCAGCATGGTCAAATAATAATAATCACAGTAGTTATCGAGGGTGCAGCACCTCAGGAGTAAATGTCAGTTGGCTTTTCATAGCCGCAGCAGCGCCTCTTCAACCTCAGGAGGCTGAAGAAATTCGGCTTGTCAAACTTTTACAGATGCACAATCGAGAGCATCCTGTCGGGCTGTATCACCGCCTGGTACGGCAACTGCTCTGCCCATAACCGTAAGGCTCTACAGAGGTTAGTGAGGTCTGCACAACGCATCACCGGGGGCAAACTACCTGCCCTCCAGGACACCTACACCACCCGATGTCACAGGAAGGTCAAAAAGATCATCAAGGACAACAACCACCCGAGCCACTGCCTGTTCACCCCGCTATCATCCAGAAGGCGAGGTCAGTACAGGTGCATCAAAGCAGGAACCGAGAGACTGAAAAACAGCTTCTATCTCAAGGCCATCAGACTGTTAAACAGCCATCACTAACATTGAGTGGCTGCTACCAACATACTGACTCATCTCTAGCCACTTTAATAATGGAAAAATGTATGTAATAAATGTATCACTAGCCACTTTAAACAATGCCACTTTATATAGTGTTTACATACCCTACATTACTCATCTCATATGTATATACTGTACTCTATACCATCTACTGCATCTTGTCATCTTGATGTAATGTATCACTAGCTACTTTAAACAATGCCACTTTTATATGTTTACATATCCTACATTACTCATCTCATATGTATATACTGTACTCTATACCATCCACTGCATCTTGCCTATGCCGTTCTATACCATCACTCATTCATGTATTTTTTATGTACATATTCTTATTCATTCCTTTAGACCTGTGTGTATAAGGTAATTGTTGTGAAATTGTTAGGTTAAATTACTCGTTGGATATTTCTGCATTGTCGGAACTAGAAGCACAAGCATTTCGCTACACTCGCATTAACATCTGCTAACCATGTGTATGTGACAAATAAAATTTGATTTGACAATAGAAAAAAAGGAAAGTCTATATACAGTGTGTGTAAATGGCATGCGGAGGTAAGGCAATAAATAGGCCGTAGTAGCAAAGTAAATACAATTTAGCAGATTAACACTGGAGTGATAGATAAGCAGATGATGATGAGCAGATGATGGTGTGTAAGTAGTGATACTGGTGTGCAAAAGAGCAGCAAAGTAAATAAAAACAATATGGGGATGAGGTAGGTAGATTGGGTGGGCTATTTACAGATGGACTATGTACAGCTGCAGCCATCGGTTAGCTGCTCAGATAGCTGATGTTTAGTGTTAGTGAGGGAAATGTAAGTCCCCAGCTTCAGCAATTTTTGCAATTCGTTCCAGTCACTGGCGGCAGAGAACTGGAAGGAAAGGCGGCCAAAGCAGGTGTTGGCTTTGCGGATGACCAGTGCGCTGCACACTCTCTCTTCCTCCCCCTCTCTCTCTCCCCTTCCCTATATATCTCCATCTCTCTTCTATTTAACCTTGTATCACTACGTACTGTAACCACTACATTTTCCAGATAAAAAACAAACAAAACAGCTCACTGTCCATTCAGTGTTTTTGATGCTCTGTGTAGCGCCTTGGTTTCTTTCCATTAGCCTCCCTCCTTCACTCCTCTCCTTCCTTTCATCCCTCCTCTCCTCCCTCCCTCTCTCCCTCCGACCCTCTCCTTCCCCTTTCCTCTCTGCTGTTGAATAATGAGAAACAGCTCTTCCAAGGCCTTAGACACAGGAAACTTTCAAATCTGCTCAAGAACATAAATTGTTCCCACATTTTTTAACCTCACTTCAAAGCCAGTATGTGTTTGCCTGAGATGGGCTATTTGCTGATAAAAATCTTTATAGCAAAACGTATTATCGGGTTATGGTATTTGTATGTAGCCTATGCTTTCTTTGCATGATGGCAGTGCTATGAAAGCATGGTAAATGTAATGTTTGAAAATCACATTGATTTCTCTAAGATAGGGTAATTGCAGAGTAATGTCTGTTCTGTAATTACGTTTAATTTCCTGAAAGTTCGTCAAGTTGGCCTTTCTCTATTATGACGACACCTCTTGTTGGCTAACCCTGTTGTTTGTGTCTTAAATGGCACCATATTACGTATTCAGTGCGCTAATTTTATCCAGGGCCAATAGGGCTCTGTAGTTACTAGTAGTGCACTAAATAATGAATAGGGTGCCATTTGGGATGTGCACATAGTCTCTCTATCCAAAACCAGCACTAATGAGCCAAATACAGCTTAGATTTACACTGTCTGTGGGAGAGTGTTAGTATGTACAGGTAACTGCCAAAAAAAAGGAAACACCAACATAAAGTGTCTTAGTAGGGCGTTGAGGCACCACGAGCCAGAAGAGCTTCAATACACCTTGGCATAGATTCTACAAGTCTTGGAGGGATGCGACACCATTCTTCAATCATTTGGAATTTTGGTGATGGTGGTGGAAAACGCTGTCTTAGGCATTGCTCCAGAAACTCCCACAAGTGTTCAAATGGGTTGAGGTCTGGTGACTGAGACGGCCATGGTATATGGTTTACATTGTTTTCATGCTCATCAAACCATTCAGTGACCACTCGTGCCCTTTGGATGGGGGCGTTGTCATCCTATGGGGGCATAGCCACGGTAGCCAAAATAATGTTCAAAAGAATGGCCTGCCCAGCATTTTTTACATGACCCTAAGCATGATGGGATGCTAATTGCTTAATTAACTCAGGAACCACACCTTTGCGGAAGCACCTGCTTTCAATATACTTTGTATCCCTCATTTACATTATTTTGTCAGTTACCTGTAACTTTGTCCCATAGTAAGTCAAATTAATGGAAAACGCAGGACTGGGCCTTTAAACGCACCTCGGCTTGTTTTCATAGGCCAGACATTTCTAAGGACGTCCGTTGAATCATCGGGTGACATTTAGAACATTAGGCGTAACGGTTTGGAATAAATTATACACCAGAGGAGAACCCAGTAATTCAAGACGTAAACACACGCAGACTCACACAGATGCAGACACAGAGGCACACAGACAGAGACACTGTCAGACAGACGGATGGACAGACACTCACAGGCACAAGCGCACACACATTATCACTCAGTCTTGGAACCACGCTGACGTGTAAAAATACCACAGAAGCCCTTCTCTTGTCTCCCTCTCCCCTCCCTAACAGAGCACTATCCACCCCACTCCCTTTCTCTCCTTCTCCCTCTTTCCTTGTCTCTTCCTGTTCCGCTCAGGGCTCCCACTGACAACACTCTCATTCAACCACAGCCACATTATCCACCTCCACTCACAAACAAACATAATCATCATCATAATTAAGTGAATTATGTCAGCGCTCACATACATGTACTCTGGATATTAGAAGTATGTGGACTGTATGTGGAAGATGTACCGTACACACACACACACACACACACAGAGGCACGCACGCACACACACACACGGACACACACTGGAACACACACACCTTGGCACCAGATGGAACATTGGCCTGAACATTCTGTCGCCTCCTGTCACCTCTCGTAGCCTACAGACGTGAACATATTTATGATACAAAACACACCACTCACCTATGTAGCAATACAACCTGTGCAAAGATGAATTAGCTCGTTCAAAACCTCATAATAGAACGTAAGGAATGGGTAGCTAAAGTCGACTTGACATAAACCATTAAATAAACTATTCATTCATTTCTTGGTTGTTTTTTTGTTTTTTTGGCTCAATCATTAATTCGTTAATTATTTAATTTGTTCATTCATTCATTCAGTTCGATGACGCGTAAGATAACCAACCCCAGGTTATAGCCTATGAGGAGGGCTAATCATAAAGTACATTCAAATACATGTATATATTCAGTGCAAAACAAAAAACAGCAGCACATCTACATCCAGGTGCTGGTTTTGGCAGGAAATTAAGCAAAGCCGGTTCAGTAGGGAAACCTGAGTGTGGTAGCATCAGCTGATTGCGTTAGCGGGAATTGCACCAATTGGATTCACATTGTACTTACAGTGCCTTCAAAAACTATTCACACCCCTTTACTTTTTCCACATTTTGTTGTGTTACAACCTGAATTTAAAATGGATTACATTTCGATTTGTCGTCACTGGCCTACACACAATACCCCATAATGTCAAAGTGGAATTATGCTTTTCGAAATGTTTACAAATTAATAAAAAATTAAAAGCTGAAATGTAAGTACTCAACCCCTTCATTATGGCAAGCATAAATAAGTTCAGGAGTAAAAAGTTGCTTAACAAGTCACATAATAAGTTGCATGGACTTTTTTTGAATGACTACAATGATACAGATAATTGTAAGATCCCTCAGTCGAGCATTGAATTTCAAGCATAGGTTCAACCACAAAGACCAGGGAGGTTTTCCAATGCCTTGCAAAGAAGGGCACCTATAAAATAAAAAAGCAGACATTGAATATCCTTTGAACATGATGAAGTTAATAATTACACTTTGGTTGGTGTATCAATACACCCAGTCACTACAAAGATACAGGCGTTCTTCCTAACTCAGTTGCCGGAGAAGAAGGAAACCGCTCAGGGTGGGCCAATGGTGGCCAATGGTGACTTTAAAACAGTCAACACTGTAGTTACTCCACAATACTAAGCTAATTGACAGAGTGAAAAGAAAAGAAGCCTGAACAGCATAAAAAATGTTAAAAAAAATGCATCCTGTTTGCAACAAGGCACTAAAGTAACGTGGTAAAGCATTAACTTCTTATCCATTGAATCAAATCAAATCAAATCAAGTTTATTTTATATAGCCCTTCGTACATCAGCTAATATCTCGAAGTGCTGTACAGAAACCCAGCCTAAAACCCCAAACAGCAAGCAATGCAGTTGTAGAAGCACGGCGGCTAGGAAAAACTCCATAGAAAGGCCAAAACCTAGGAAGAAACCTAGAGAGGAACCAGGCTATGAGGGGTGGCCAGTCCTCTTCTGGCTGTGCCGGGTGGAGATTATAACAGAACATGGCCAAGATGTTCAAATGTTCATAAATGACCAGCATGGTCAAATAATAATCAGAAGTAAATGTCAGTTGGCTTTTCATAGCCGATCATTAAGAGTATCTCTACCGCTCCTGCGGTCTCTAGAGAGTTGAAAACAGCAGGTCTGGGACAGGTAGCACGTCCGGTGGACAGGTCAGGGTTCCATAGCCGCAGGCAGAACAGTTGAAACTGGAACAGCAGCAAGACCAGGTGGACTGGGGACAGCAAGGAGTCATCATGCCCGGTAGTCCTGACGCATGGTCCTAGGGCTCAGGTCCTCCGAGAGAGAGAAAGAAAGAGAGAAGGAGAGAATTAGAGAGAGCATACTTAAATTCACACAGGACACCGGATAAGACAGGAGAAGTACTCCAGATATAACCAACTGACCCTAGCCCCCCGACACATAAACTACTGCAGCATAAATACTGGAGGCTGAGACAGGAGGGGTCAAGAGACACTGTGGCCCCATCAGATGATACCCCCGGACAGGGCCAAACAGGAAGGATATAACCCCACCCACTTTGCCAAGGCACAGCCCCCACACCACTAGAGGGATATCTTCAACCACCAACTTACCATCCTGAGACAAGGCCGAGTATAGCCCACAAAACCAAGGGGGGGGCGCCAACCCAGACAGGAAGATCACGTCAGTAACTCAACCCACTCAAGTGACGCACCCCTCCTAGGGACGGCATGAAAGAGCACCAGTAAGCCAGTGACTCAGCCCCTGTAATAGGGTTAGAGGCAGAGAATCCCAGTGGAGAGAGGGGAACCGGCCAGGCAGAGAGAGCAAGGGCGGTTCGTTTCTCCAGAGCCTTTCCGTTCACCTTCACACTCCTGGGCCAGACTACACTCAATCATATGACCTACTGAAGAGATAAGTCTTCAGTAAAGACTTAAAGGTTGAGACCGAGTCTGCGTCTCTCACATGGGTAGGCAGACTATTCCATAAAAATGGAGATCTATAGGAGAAAGCCCTGCCTCCAGCTGTTTGCTTAGAAATTCTAGGGACAGTTAGGAGGCCTGCGTCTTGTGACGTAGCGTACGTGTAGGTATGTACGGCAGGACCAACTCGGAAAGATAGGTAGGAGCAAGCCCATGTAACGCTTTATAGGTTAACAGTAAAACTTTGAAATCAGCCCTTGCCTTAACAGGAAGCCAGTGTAGGGAAGCTAGCACTGGAGTAATATGATCAAATTTCTTGGTTCTAGTCAGGATTCTAGCAGCCATATTTAGCACTAACTGAAGTTTATTTAGTGCTTTATCCGGGTAGCCAGAAAGTAGAGCATTGCATTACTTCTTCATAACATTACTGAGAACCACTCTCTATATTTTCAAGCATTGTGTTGGCTGAATCATGTTATGGGTATATTTGTAATTGTTAAGGACGGGGAAGTTTTTCAGGATAAAAAATAAACAGACTGGAGCTAAGCACAGGCAAAACCTGGTTAAGTCTGCTTTACACCAGACACTGGGAGATGTCTAAAAACATGTTTTCACTTTGGCATTATGGGGAATTGAGTGTAGATGGGTGAGATATATGTAATCAATTTTGAATTCAAACTGTAACACAAAAATGGGGAATAAGTCAAGGGCTATGAATACTTTCTGAAGGCACTGTATATGCAGTCTACTTAACCTGACCAGTGCTTGCTTGATGCCAGATGTCACATGCATGCATGCGCTGGTGTCTCTTGCTGCTAACTAGCTGTAACTAGCAGTTACTCACTATGCTTGTTGTTTTCTGAAATCCCACCACCACCACCACAACCTCCACCTGTCTGGGTTCTGTGTTTCTTCCTTTCAGGGGATTTGGTATAACATATCGTGCTCACTGCCTGTAGTTATTTTAATATGACGCTTCGCTCTGGCAGTGAGCTACCCTGAAGGAGCAGAGACCAAACGCCAAGACTATGCATTGTAATCTTTCCTAATAAATGGTTAAAGCTGCAATATGTAACTTTTTGGGCAACCAGACCATATTCACATAGAAATGTGTGTTATAGATCTGTCATTCTCATTGAAAGCAAGTCAAAGAAACTGTATATATTTTCTATGTGCGCTATTTCAATGCTTCCCGTTCTTAAGTTTTGTTTTTGCGTCTTTTACTTTCGGTTTTGTACACCAGCTTGGAACAGCTAAAAATACAAAAAAAATTGCTACGGAAAATATATTTCACAGCGGTTTAGATGGCACAATGATTCTCGACACTATAGCCTACGTGCTTGTTTTGTCACATAAACTGAAATTAGGCAAACTATTAGCATTTTAGCAACCAGGAAACGGCGGAGCGATT
This sequence comes from Salvelinus namaycush, assembly GCF_016432855.1. Classification (NCBI taxonomy): domain Eukaryota; kingdom Metazoa; phylum Chordata; class Actinopteri; order Salmoniformes; family Salmonidae; genus Salvelinus; species Salvelinus namaycush. Next base: position 12,891,697 of record NC_052322.1, read on the forward strand.
TCTCCATAGTGCATCTTTAAACGTGCACGTGGTGTTTCCTTTCTGAATAACTATATTATACATATAGTCAGTTTATGTACATCATTATAAACATAATTGGGGCTTATGCTCAGAGCTTTCTAGAGGTTTATTTACAACTTGGTCTATACTTTGTCTTCACAGTGTTTACATTGTCTTTACATTGGCTCCATACTCTAAAATGTCCAGGAGGAAAGTTTGGTCAGTCCATCAATATTGTTGGAGTCTTCCTGTTCGATTATATAGACCAGGGGGTGTCAAACTCATTCCATGGAAGGCCTAGTGTTTGCAGTTTTTTGTTTTTTCCTTCCAATTAAGACCTAGACAACTAGATGTGGGGAGTTGCTGACTAATTAGTGACCTTAATTCATCAATCAAGTACAAGGGAGCGGTGAAAACCCGCAGACACTCGGTGGAGAGTTTGACATGTGATATAGATCTTTGGGCTTCTATTTGTGTGTCTAGATCCTTTTGTAATGGTGATGTGAGATTGATACACCTTTATCGTATGTGCCATCTGGCCATCCATCTATCTCCACATCTGTCTTTCATTCGCCTGCTTTCCATCTCTCTTGATTTCTCTTTCTGCCTTTTATTCAGCTGTTCTCCCCCGGGTTTACTAATGCTGTAATGGGATTCAGACAGTTACGCTAGATCTAAACAAAGGAGTTCCTCTACCTTCATATCGCCTTTCCTCTCCTCTCTTCAGGCCTCTAATTGGTTGCAGCCAATAATCAGCATAGGAACTCCCTACAAGAAGAGACAGAAGACAGGACACACAAGCACGTGCGGACACATACACGCACACAAACACACGCATGTGCAGACACACACACGCAAGCAGCTAGTTTCGTCAATACAAGTGGTAGGTAGTACAGAGACCCAAAGATTTGGCTCTGTGAAATGACTCCCATTCACCCTCCCACAGCATCTGTATCTTGTGTCCCAAATGGCACCCTATTTCCTATATAGTGAACTACTTTGACCAGGGCCCACAGTGCTTTGATCAAAAAAGTGCAGTATACAGTGGCTTGCAAAAGTATTCACCCCCCTTGGCATTTTTTTCTATTTTGTTGACTTACAACCTGGAATTAAAATGTATTTTTGGGGGGATTGTATCATTTAATTTACACAACATGCCTACCACTTTGAAGATGGAAAATATTTTTTATTGTATAACAAACAAGAAATAAGACAAAAAAAAACAGAAAACTTGAGCATGCATAACTATTCACCTCCCCAAAGTCAATACTTTGTAGTATCTTTTGTACCGTTTGCGGCAATTACAGCTGCAAGTCTCTCAGGGTGTGTCTCTATAAGCTTAGCACATCTAGCCACTGGGATTTTTGCCCATTCTTCAAGGCAAAACTGCTCCAGCTCCTTCAAGTTGGATGGGTTCCGCTGGTGTACAGCAATCTTTAAGTCATACCACAGATTCTCAATTGGATTGAGGTCTGGGCTTCGACTAGGCCATTCCAAGACATTTGAATGTTTCCCCTTAAACCACTCGAGTGTTGCTTTAGCAGTATGCTTAGGGTCATTGTCCTGCTGGAAGGTGAACCTCCGTCCCATTTCCCTGTATATAGCGCCATCCATCATTCCTTCAATTCTGGCCAGTTTCCCAATCCCTGCCGATGAAAAACATCCCCACAGCATGATGCTTCCACCACCATGCTTTACTGTGGGGGTGGTGTTCTCGGGATGATGAGAGGTGTTGGGTTTGTGCCAGACATAGCGCTGTCCTTGATGGCCAACAAGCTCAATTTTAGTCTCATCTGACCAGAGTACCTTCTTCCATATGTTTGGGGAGTCTCCCACATGCCTTTTGGCAAACACCAAACGTGTTTGCTTCTTTCTTTCTTTCTTTCTTTAAGCAATGGCTTTTTTCTGGCCACTATTCTGTAAAGTCCAGCTCTGTGGAGTTTACGGCTTAAAGTGGTCCTATGGACAGATACTCCAATCTCCGCTGTGGAGCTTTGCAGCTCCTTCATGGTTATCTTTGGTCTCTTTGTTGCCTCTCTGATTAATGCCCTCCTTGCCTGGTCAGTGAGTTTTGGTGGGCGACCCTCTCTTGGCGGGTTTGTTGTGGTGCCATATTCTTTCCATTCTTTAATAATGGATTTAATGGTGCTCCGTGGGATGTTCAAAGTTTCTGATATATTTTTTTATAGCGCAACCCTGATCTGTACTTCTCCACAAATTTGTCCCTGACCTGCTTGGAGAGCTCCTTGGTCTTCATGGTGCCGCTTGCTTGGTGGTACCCCTTGCTTAGTGGTGTTGCAGACTCTGGGGCATTTCAGAACAGGTGTATATATACTGAGATCATGTGACAGATCATGTGACACTTAGATTGCACACAGGTGGACTTTATTTAACTAACTATGTGACTTCTGAAGGTAATTGCTTGCACCAGATCAAAATTTAGGGGCTTCATATCAAAGAGGGTGAATACATATGCATGTACCACTTTTCCGTTTTGTATTTTTTATAATTTTTTGAAACAAGTTATTTTTTTCATTTCACTTCACCAATTTGGACTATTTTGTGTATGTCCATTACATGAAATCCAAATAAAAATCTATTTAAATTACAGGTTGTAATGCAAGAAAATAGGAAAAACGCCAAGGTGGATGAATACTTTTGCAAGGCACTGTATAGGGAATAGGATGCCATTTGGGGCAGATTGTTTTTCCTCATCTGCATATTCAATCCACACACTGTAAATACACTCCCTCCTGAATGCAGCACACTCTGCACAGCCTTTCCCTCCTACAACCATCACATTGTAGAAGCTGATTCATGTTGGTCTGATTTATCTTGATCATGTCATGTATAAGACATGTATGTGTAGTAGAGTTAACATGGTTATTCCATCAAACTTCAAATTATTAGAATAGTACACAACGCAGAACAGAACAACCAGGTTGAGGGTCAGTGGCCAAAGCCCGCGAACAGGAATATTCCAAGTTCAGACAGAGGGGGAGAGTCAGATCGCTATGATCGCCAGGAACTTTACTTTTGGTGTCTATTTTTAATTGTTGCGCTACTGGTGCTGCCTGTTGATGTTAAGTAGGCAGCTACAGTAGCTGAATGATGTTAACATCTTCGGGTTTTATTTCATTAAATGTATTTTATTTCCTCCGGGTGCTTGTGTCACCTACTAACACCCTGGTACTACCCGTAGCTCCCCTCTCCTCAATCCGAGAAAACACTGAGAGAGAAAGGTATGTGTTGTAGATTACTCCTTTGTAGAAGTCCATAACGTGAAATAAATAAAACATCCCAAGGTTAATGCTGTAGATATTGTTATAGGGGAGTGTGATGCTATTGAAACATGTCACTTTCAGAGTTTTATTGTTGTTATTAATGTAGTTTACAGAGTGCTAAAAGTGCTGCTGTTGCTAGCTAGCATGCCTTTCTGTGATGCAGACGGTTAGCTAAACTGCCGACTGGTGCTGGCGTTGCATTATGGGAGATGTAGTTTGGTCCTCTACGGTCGAATGGAATATATGCGATTTCACGTTGTAACTTGTTTATGTTGCAGTATTTTTATACATGAGTTGTTGTATTTTGGTACTGTCAACACTAAAAGCACCTAGATGTGAGACAGGATATGTGTTTTGCCTTTCTTCATGTTCCTGTGTAGAACAACTTGTCAGATGGTGCATTGGAGACTGATGTGTTCCTGTCCTGTCTTTTCACAATACTATTGCAGATCAACATAAAAGCCTAAAAGACAGCCGTAGTGTCGCTCTTCATTTCTTGGTTCTCCTGTGGTACATAAGAAACCCGCTACATATGCATACAATGTAGGAGATTATGAAGTCATGCATATATAATCAGAACCATACGAACGTATACGATTTACAATGACGGCACTAGAATCTCTCTCTCTCTCTCTCTCTCTCTCTTTTCCACTGTGTTCCATCCAGTTTTCATGCTTGAATTACTGTCTCTCTGGTTTGTCCTGTTCTTTCCCCTCCTGTTTACAATGGAATAGTTGCAGAAGGGGACAGACAGATGGGGGGATTGCAAGCGTGGGAAAAAAGCTAATTGTTTTGGGAGACATTGAAGTTCCAACAATCGTTTTTGGAGAAGCACGTCAAAAAACATGTCAAATTTGTAGTTTCACGTGTTAAAATCACATTTTCACATGTGAAATAGCTATTTTCACATGTTGAGCTTGAATTTCACACGTAAAACCATATTTTCACATGTATTACATTTAGAGTTCACATGTTAACACCACTTTTCACATGTGAGGAGAATAACATGTAGTTTTTTACATGTGATTGTTTTTCACATGTAATCTTGCATTTGAAAGTGAAAATCTAATTTGCAGTTTCATATTTAAGAAAACTCCAATTGTGAAAATCTCACTTTCAGATGTGGAATTTCCATATTCACATGTGGGGTTGAAATGTAAGTATGCATTTCACTGTTGTATTCGGCGCACATGACAAATAAACTTTGATTTGTTATTCTCCTCACATGTGAAAAGATGGTGTTAACATGTTGCAGTAGTTTCACGTTTTAATGTCACATGCACAAGTACCGTAATTGCTGGACTATTAAGCGCACCTGAATATAAGCCGCACCCACAGAATTTTAAAAAAATATGTATTTTGTACATAAATAAGCCGCACATGTCTATAAGCCGCAGGTGCCTACCGGTACATTGAAACAAATGAACTTTACACAGCCTTTAAAGGAAACACGGCTTGTAACAAAAATAAATAGGCTTTAACGAAACACGGCTTGTAACAAAAATTTAAAAAAAATAGCAGTAAACAGTAGCCTACCAAGAAAGTCATTGGTCACTATCTTCCTCCTGTGCACTGAAACCACTGAAGTCATCTCCTTTGGTGTCGGAGTTGAATAGCCTCAGAATTGCTTCATCCGATGTTGGATCGTTTTCATTGTCGCTCTCATCAGTTTCATCCAGCCTTTCGAAACCCGTTGATGATAGTGGATTTTTTTATTTTTTTTGACAGTGCTCCACGCTGTCAGGACCCACTGGCAGACTTGACCATAAGTTGCTCTTCGCATGCGGCCCGTTTTAGTGAAGGATTTCTCCCCACTTGTCATCCAAGCCTCATTTTCTAGTTCGGGCCATCTGCTTTTCTTTCCTCTGAAAGCTTTTGTTGTCTTTTTGCACTGAGTCAGTTTCTCACGCTGCTGTTTCCAACGTCTTATCATCGACTCATTAAGGCCAAGCTCCCGTGCAGCAGCTCTATTTCCTTTTCCAACAGCCAGATCGATCGCCTTCAAATTGAAAGCTGCATCATATGCATTTCTGTAACGGTCGGCGTAATCCTCCTCCTCGGACGAGAGGCGAGAAGGATCAGACCAATATGCGGAGTGGTTTGTGTCCATGATTATTTATTAACCAAATAAACGGAACACTAACGAAACAAAATGACAAAAGAGAAACGACCCGAATACAGACACGAGATACAACACGAGATACAAAAAGTATGATTCTCAATCAGGGACAACGATTTACAGCTGCCTCTGATTGAGAATCATACCCGGCCGAACACAAACAACCCGACATAGAAAAATAACACATGGACAACCCACCCCAACTCACGCCCTGACCAACCAAATAAATACAAGAAAAAGGAAAAACAGGTCAGGAACGTGACAATTTCTCCGTGTCTTTGCCATGATGAGGGTGACAAAATGACTACCGTAATCAGAATTATGGGAAGTTTGAGTGCGCTCGATTTACGTCACATTATGTGACGGTGCTCAGTTTTTTGGCGGCATGAATCTTGTGAAAGCGGGAAAAATCCATAAATTAGCCGCGTCATTGTATAAACCGCAAGGTTCAAAGCGTGGGAAAAAGTAGCGGCTTGTAGTCCGGAAATTACGGTACAGTGAAATGCAGGGGCACAACTTTGTCTTTAGAAGTGGGGTATGTATAGGGGTAAGGTGACTAGGCATCAGGATATACAGTGTATTCAGACCCCTTCTTTTTTCCACATTTTGTTACATTACAGCCTAAAAAGAATTAAATAAAAACAAATCCTCATCAATCTACACACAATACCCCATAATGACAAAGCGAAAACAGATTTTTGGAAATTCTTGCAAATGTATTAAAAATAAAAAACAGAAATACCTTATTTATATAATTATATTTAGACCCTATGCTATGAGACTCGAAATTGAGCTCAGCTGCATCCTGTTTCCATTGATCATCCTTGAGATGTTTCTACAACTTGATTGAAGTCCACCTGTGGTAAATTCAATTGATTGGACATGATTTGGAAAGGCACACACCTTTCTATATAATGTCTCGCAGTGCACAGTGCATGTCAGAGCAAAAACCAAGCCATGAGGTCGAAGGAATTGTCGTTAGAGCTCCGAGACAGGATTGTGTCGAGGCACAGACCTGGGGAAGGGTACTAAACATTTCTACAGCATTGAAGGTGCCCAATAACACAGTGGCCTCCATCATTCTTAAATGGAAGAAGTTTGGAACCACCAAGACTCTTCCTAGAGCTGGCCGCCCAGCCAAACTGAGCAATCGGGGAGACGGGCTTTGGTCTGGGAGGTGACCAAGAACCCAATAGTCACTCTGACAGAGCTCCAATCATCTCTGCAGCACTCCACCAATCTGGCCTTTATGGAGAGAGGCTTGATGGAAGCCACTCCTCAGTAAAAGGCACATGACAGCCCGCTTGGAGTTTGACAAAATGCACGTGAAGGACTCTCAGACCATGAGAAACAAGATTCTCTGGTCTGATGAAACCAAAATTGAACTCTTTGGCCTGAACGTCAAGCATCACGTCTGGAGGAAACCTGGCATAATCCCTACGGTGAAGCATGGTGGTGGCAGCATCATGCTGTGAGTCTTTAACGATTTTCCAGGCCTTCCTTTCACACTGCCTGATATTGAGGTCCTAGACGGCAGGGAGCTCGGCCACAGTGATGTACTGGGCTGTCCATACCACCCTCTGTAGCACCATGCAATCGAGGGTGGTGCTGTTACCATACCAGGCGGTGATGCAGCCAGTCAAGATGCTCTCAATGGTGTAGCTATATAACTTTGTGAGGATTTGAGGGCCCATGCCAAACCTTTTCAACTTCCTGAGGGGTAGAGGCGCTGTCATGTGTGTGTGGCCCATTTGAAGTCATTAGTCATTTGGACACAGAGGAGCTTGAAGCTCTCGACCCGCTCTACTGCAGCCCAGTCGTTGTGAATGGGGGCGTGCTCGAGCCCTCCATTTCCTGTAGTCCACGATCAGCTCTTTGGTCTTACTGACGTTGAGGGAGAGGTTGTTGTCCTGGCACCACACTGCAAGTTCGCTGACCTCCTCCCTGTAGGCTATCTCATCGTCACCGGTGATCAGGCCTGCCACAGTTGTGCCGTCAGCAAACTTAATGATGGTGTTGGAGTCGTGTGCAACCACGCAGTTGTGGGTGAACAGGGAGTACAGGAGGGGACTAAGCAGGGTCAGCGTGGCAGATGTTTTGTTGCCTACTCTCACCACCTGGGGGGTGGCCCGTCAGGAAGTCCAGGATCCAGTTGCAGAGGGAGGTGTTCAGTCCCAGAGTCATGAGCTTAGTGATGAGCTTGGAGGGCACTATGGTGTTGAATGATGAGCTACAGTAAATTAAAAACAATGTTTTAAGTGAGAATAGGCATTGGTCTGAAGCTGAAAAATAAAGGAAATTCACGAGCACCACAATGCTTATTCCACCCATGCTCTACCAAGGTTTTCCAGCATACAGCTTTGACCTACTACAGTAGCTATGTTGGTATTGTACTTTTGGATTATTCACACACCACAGTAAGACATTATTCCATTATGCTACTTTTTAATGCTTTTTTAATTAAATGAAAGCAAGCTTTTCTTTTAGACTAATAAGACCATCAGGCTTGATCTGTTTCATATTGTAGTAATGTGGTGCATCCCTGTATTTACTTAAACCTTTATGTTAGCAAAACATGTAATAGAAAAATGTTGTATCAGTAGGTGCCAAACATAACACCATGTTGGAGACAGTAGCTCAGATAGATAGAGCCTGTCTGCATTCCTGATTTCTGTCACTGTTAGCTTACCTGTGTAATATTGACAAAGCTCAGAACCACTTCTGTTTCAAACATGGTCCTGTTTTATCAATTGCTGTCCTGATCAATGGACAGTTCGTTATCTCTGTCAAAATAATGTGTAGCTTAAAGTGATGTTTGTCCTTGTATTTCCTTTTGCAATAAATACACATTTATAATAGGCCTATATCTAAAAATACATACAGCCAAATTATACATGAAAAACCCAGGAGCATTGCAGTTCTTGACACACTCAAACTGGTGCACCTGGCACCTACTACCATACCCCTTTCAAAGGCACTTAAATCTTTTGTCTTGCCCATTCACCCTCTGAATGGCACGTATACACAGTCCATATCTCATATCTCAAAATCCTTCTTTAAACTGTCTTCGCCCCTTCATCTACACTGATTGAAGTGGATTTAACAAGTGACATCAATAAGGGATCATAGCTTTCACCTGTATTTACCTGGTCACTCTATGTCGTGGAAAGAGCAGGTGTTCTTAATGTTTTGTATATACCGAATACATCATTTTAATAACAGGACACTGTAAAGTCCATTACCCCTCTGAAGAGTATGAATTAGACTGTTTGAGAAGGTTTGAACCCTAAGCAACCTGCCTACACATAGTTTGAAGTACAATATCAACATAGCTACTGTAGTAGGGCATAGCTGTGTGCTGGAAAACCTTGGTGGAACATGGGTGGAATAGGGATTGTGGTGCTCGTGATTTTCCTTTCTTTTTTGGCTTCAGACCAATGACTATTCTCACTTAAAACATATTTTTTTAGTTTTTAATTTCCATGGTTTTTACACCGGAAGGATGATTATGCAACATTATTATACATTATATTATAATACAGCAACAGCTTTTGAACCCTCACAATGTCGTGCGTTGATTGATAAAATCCCAGCTCATAATCCTACTGATCATTGGCGAGAGCAAGGAAATCCATCCACCTCCGTGGAAACAATTTAGGACACACAAAGGGGACAGCCCTGGTGCGTCAGATGAGAGTTAATTTGAAGGTAGTCATCCAAATGTTCCCCTGGACAACGGTGGTCACACAGTGGAGGAGTTGGATGTTCCAGTGGGAGGAGGACGCCAACAAGGGCATTGAGATGGCCCGGAGCTCTGCCAACCAGCTGGCGTTTGTATTTCTCTGCGACAGGCGCATGCCATAAATCTGCTACTCTGCCATAAATCACTGTATCCCTGGGCAGTACCGTAGGGCAGGGTTTCCCAAACTCGGTCTTGGTTGCCCCCCCTGGTAATAAAATAAAGTGCAGGCAGGCAGGGCCCCAGGACATTCACCCAGGCGGGCCCCAGGACATCCACCCAAGCAGGGCCCCAGGACATCCATTGAGGTGGGGCACCAGGACATCCACCCAGGCAGGGCCCCAGGACATCCACCCAGGCAGGGCCCCAGGACATCCATTGAGGTGGGGCCCCAGGACATCCACCCAGGCAGGGCCCCAGGACATCCATCGAGCACAATATGTCCAAATTCCACATATGTCTTTGCTATTTACCTCTGTGTGTGTGTGTTAGTGGTCCGCGTGTCAGGTGTTCGTTCACCCGCACCCGCCCGCAATTGCCAATAACCCATCCGCAACAGCCAGACTATATGTGATACAGTGAAAATCTGAGGCCTGCACCTCACCCTAACCAATACACTAATATAGAAAATGCCCAAGTGTTTTAACTAATTCAGATATGTTTCTGCTTATAATTTCCAACCTTTTGGTAGGCTATTTCAAGAGCTTGGGATGATAAGGTTCTATCTGCATTTTTGTCCAAATGAAGTTACTGACATCAGCCTTGTTCTGTTCAATGGTCTGTACCTATATGGTATTCTAAATACCCCCATTTTGATCAATTCAAAATAATAAAAGAAAATAGCTGACGCCATTCTAACCATTTCCAAATGACATCAGTTTGATCGGTTGCGAGGAAATAAAAAGCTGTGGGAATGATATGTTTCTGATCATATTTCAGTTCAGCTTGGATGTATATTTTATGTGGTTGATGTACTATCAGCTTTTTATGATGCTGATAAAGATAGCACCTCTACAGATGTTGAAAGAAAGACATCCTATTTCTCCACTCCTGTTCCCTAGTCAGAACTTACATTTAGTGTATCATTTTACTGCAAGAAATGCTTAATTCTGCAGGAGTTAATATTAAGGCTATGTGAGAGGTTATAGACCAACAGTCAGTGTCCAGATTTCAGTTTCAAGTGAACCCATCTGTTCAGTAAGCTACAGTTCCATTGACGAGATATTTGAAGTCCCCGTCCTGTGACTGGCGAATTTGTACAGCGATTTGTATAGCGCCTCACAATCAATCAATCAATCGAATTTATTTATAAAGCCCTTCTTACATCAGCTGGTGTCAAAAAGTGCTGTACAGAAACCCAGCCTAAAACCACAAACAGCAAGCAATGCTGGTGTAGAAGCACGGTGGCTAGGAAAAACTCCCTAGAATGGCCGGAACCTAGGAAGAAACCTAGAGAGGAACCAGGCTATGAGGGGTGGCCAGTCCTCTTCTGGCTGTGCCGGGTGGAGATTATAACAGAACATGGTCAAGATGTTCAAATGTTCATAGATGACCAGCAGGGTCAAATAATAATAATCACAGTGGATGTAGAGGGCTTGGAGTAACACCTCAGGAGTAAATGTCAGTTGGCTTTTCATAGCCGATCATTCAGAGTATCTCTACCTGTACCTGTATCTCTACCTGCTGTCTCTAGAGAGTTGAAAACAGCAGGTATGGGACAAGGTAGCACGTCCAGTGAACAGGTCAGGGTTCCATAGCCGCAGGCAGAAGGACAGCAAGGAGTCATCAGACCAGGTAGTCCTGAGGCATGGTCCTAGGGCTCAGGTCCTCTGAGAGAAAGAAAGAGAGAGAGAAAAGAGAGAATTAGAGAGCGCATACTTAAATTCACACAGGACACCGGATAAGACAGGAGAAATACTCCAGATATAACAGACTGACCCCAGCCCCCTGACACATAAACTATTGCAGCATAAATACTGGAGGCTGAGACAGGAGAGGTCGGGAGACACTGTGGCCCCGTCCGATGATACCCCCAAACAGGCAGGATATAATCCCACCCACTTTGCCGAAGCACAGCCCCCACACCCCTAGAGGGGTATCTTCAACCACCAACTTACTATCCTGAGTATAGCCCACGAAGATCTCCCCCACGGCACAAACCCAGGGGGGGCGCCAACGCGGACAGGAAAATCACGTCAGTTACTCAACCCACTCAAGTGACGCACCCCTCCTAGGGACGGCATGGAAGAGCACCAGTAAGCCAGTGCCCCTGTAATAGGGTTTGAGGCAGAGAATCCCAGAGGAGAGAGGAACCAGCAAGGGCGGTTCGTTGCTCCAGTGCCTTTCTGTTCACCTTCACACTCCTGGGCTACACTCAATCATAGGACCTACTGAAGAGATGAGTCTTCAATAAAGACTTAAAGGTCGAGGCCGAGTCTGCGTCTCTCACATGGGTAGGCAGACCATTCCATAAAAATGGAGCTCTATAGCAGAAAGCCCTGCCTCCAGTGTCTTGTGACTGTAGCGTACGTGTAGGTATGTAGGACCAAATTGGAAAGATAGGTAGGAGCAAGCCCATGTAATGCTCTGTAGGTTAGCAGTAAAACCTAAAAGTAAAGCTGCGAAATGGAGAACTGAAAATAATGAAAATAGTAATCATCATACATAACACTGCTATCATCCTCTTTTACCACCTCACCAAATCTTTCCCAAACATTACGTTTCTGGCCCCCCCTTGTCATTATTTTCCATTCTCCATTTCACAGATTTTCTTTTATTGAATTCAACTCTGACTTTGTGTTTTTTTTACCCCAGTGGATGACATTAACTTTTTCTGCCCGTTCCCAAAAGCATTTGGCGTTTGGAGTGTAAGCTATTTGGCGCGCGTACAGTTAGGCCCTAAACCTTATAGGCTTACGCACTCATGCCAGATAGCCTAAAAAGAATGAAAGAAAAACCTCAATGTAGCCAATAGATATCAATTTCACAAGAATTTTACATTTATGGATGTTTTTATGTATTGTTTCCTCTTTATTCAACCACGCGCCCTTCATCCACATAATATTTCATGACCCCAAACACGCCCGCCTCGATATGACTGCGGATTATGTGTCAACCCACTCATCACTAGTGTGTGTTAGTGTGCTACCTGGCATCCCTCCCCTCCTCAAGGCCTGTGGCCCACTTCTTGCCCCATCTGCTTGGATGAACTTTTCGCCCCTCGGCCCGCGTGGAGAATATAAAGTGTCTCGTAAAACAGTAATCATCTCTATGGACCGACGCTCCGTTCGCCAGGCAGCCATATTGGTTGGAGAACTCAAACGGAAGAACGGAGAACTCGACTCTGTGCGTGTGTGTGTGTGTTGGTGGACTCAAGGCCAAGGGTTCTTAACTTCTTGGAACATCAGGCAGAAAAGCAGACTGACAGACTGGCTTTGGGTCTGGCTCAATGTATTCCACATCCCCCAGGGCGGGGAACGAATTAACTAAGGAACGTCCATCAGTCCAGGATTGACCACATGATTGATTTGTTGACCATTATGCAACGGAGTGTACTGCAGAGCTTTCAACACCACCATTAGAACGAGGAGGTCTGTGAGAGTAGCTGCTGAAAGGGTTTGCATAAGAGACAAAGGATATGTCCCAAATGGCACCCTATTCCTTACATCGTCCACCAACACACACTTGGGGAATAGGGTGCCATTTGGGATGCAGCCTAACCATCTCAGAGGAAAACCGCTGTCATTTCATTTCTGGCCTCGATACCCTACTCCAATGCTGAGCTGGAAATGAGCCTCAACATGTGGGAGAATGTCCAGCCAGAAACCACAGAGTTCTGATTGAGAACATTGAGATGTTTGCACTTGGGTTTCACCATAGAAATAGAATGAGAAACTATGGGGACACTCAAAATGGCCACCAGTCCACCCATCATGGCATAATTGACCTGAATGGGGATGTCCATTCTACTAATTCTCAGTGGTGGAAAAAGTACTCAATTGTCACACTTGAGTAAAAGTAAAGATACCTTGATAGAAAATGACTCAAGTAAAAGTGAAAGTCACCCAGTAAAATACTACTTGAGAAAAAGTCTAAAAGTATTTGGTATATACATAAGCATAAATCATTTCAAATTCCTTATATTAAGCAAACCAGATGGCACAATTGTATTGTTTTTTTTACATTTATGGATAGCCAAGGGCACACTTCAACACGCAGACATCATTTACAAACAAAGCATTTGTGTTTAGTGAGTCTGCCAGATCAGAGGCAGTATGGATGACCAGGGATGTTCTCCTGATAAGTGTGTAAATTGGACCATTTTACTGTCCTGCTAAGAATTCAAAATGTAACAAGTACTTTTGGGTGTCAGGGAAAATGTATGGAGTAAAAAGTACATTATTTTATTCAGGAATGTAGTGGAGTAAAAAGTAGTAAAATATAAATAGTATAGTACAGTACAGATACACAAAACAACCATTTAAGTATTTTTACTTAAGTACTTTACACCACTGGTTAATTATAATTCCATGGGTTCCATGTTGGTTGGTTCCTACTCAAGTAAAAAGTTGTGGTGGATCTAGAACTGGAACAAGAGCTGCTATATGCTTGGAAAATGGAGCATCACAGAGACACCTTTCAGTTGTGATGCTTAGCTCGCCAGCTATAGATTGTTGACAGTTAGTTAGCAAACACTCATTCACTCTTTTGTTAAAGTGCAGCCCTGGCAATTAATTCACTTGAACTCAACTAGTAAACACACAATGTCAGGACGCGACAGTAAGCCGTGGTCCACCCTCCTTATCTTCCACAATGATCAGCCAACCTAAGCCTTACCATTATGGCTCCCAGCTCTGGACGTTTTGGCAAGTACTGGACCCGGCTGAGATATGTGGGGGAAGACGAGGCCCCCAGTGGAGAATATGTTGGGGATAACCTTTTGTTTGAGTCTCATTGGATCAATACCAGTGCCATCTATAGTTTCATAGCCTTAGCTAATAGGAAGGAACGTGAACTAGTTTTCAAAGCAGAGACGTCTTTGCACTACTTCCTGGAATCTATGCAACCAAGTCACAGGATGAGAAGTGGAAGCACTGGCAGGTGGAATCCTCAATGAACATCAATGAGAAGAACCTTCATCAAAAGATATCGCACCATTCTACAGCCAGCTGTGAAGCCCGTCGATAACTATGGGATCTGGTACGGAGTGAGAAAGTACAAGGTGAAGAGGGGAAGGACAGGAGAGCTGTTAAAGGTGCCGAACGCAATCGCTTTGGGCATCTACAGTGGTAGGGTTTCTACACCAGACAGGTAGCTGCTTCATCTGTAACCTTGCTGACCATCAAGCCAAAGAATGTACAACCATCAAGTGCTGGCTCTGTGGATCCCTTGGCCACAAAGCCAAAGCCACTCCTTCTAAGACAGGCAGCTTCCAGTGAAGAACCAGCAGAACAGGAACGCAAACAGCAGAAGGCCGAAGACAAGAAATCTGAGAGAGACCATTCAGTCATCGAGCGAGAAGGAGAGAGCGCAAAAGAAGAAGACAATTTTCGACTCTTTTCTTCCTGAGAGCGAGGTTAATATATGTGAACGGTCCTCCAACGGGGACCCAGAAGGAGCCGGAGACACGAGGACAATGAGAGATCACCCCCTGCCGCCCACCCCTTCTGAGATGGCCAGCACGACTGCTCAACCGGTCAAGTGTCTTCACTCCTCACCATCTACAGGTAATGCAAAAATAAAAGATGTGAAACGTAGCCCTACATAGGATGTCACCCTATATTTTTTTATGAGGCCACACCAGTTTAACATCCTGAAGCATAATCTATGTGGCTTTTAATTGAAAGACATTTTTAAAAGAACTCTGCCTGAAAGATCTAACAGACACTAAACAATTTTTAAACGTACTCTTGAATAAAAGGAACGTCTGTGGTGGAACTTTTATCCATAGGGTATACGGTCATTATAGAATGTTATCTTAATACTGTAATAGAAGCTAACGACCGGGAGGCAAGTTCGAACAAAACTAAAAAGGGAGAAGAACCATTGAAATGAAATGTGGAAGGGGTGAACAATGTGATATTCTTGTTTTGTGAATTCCTTCAAATCAATTCTCAGTCATTTGTGATGTAATGTATTGATGTTAATCAACTCTTTTGATCACAAAAACTAGGGAAATCACACAAAAAAAACAAGCCTACTGAATATGAAATAAAGATATTTTTTGCACAAAAAAAAGTTACAAAAAGAGATGGTGCAAAGCAACTGTCTGTATCTCATGAAAGAGAAAATCATCTTAGAGCTATGTTTTTAATTAAAGCTGATAAAAAAAAAAAAATAATGTCTCCAAAAATGGTGCGATGTCTCCAGATGTGTTTATTGTTAAGCGCATACATGTGTAACGGGGGTCAGTGTGCTGCTAACAGCTTAGCTTCCTCCACTGTTCGACTGCCCCGTACTGGGCTAAAACCAGTGATCCTCTGCTTCGTAACAAACGTGACCGCCCTCCTTGACAACGTTCCAACGGGTTGAGCCGCCAAAAAGGTAACAACTGAACGGCTCCATCCGCAACATTTCAAGCTAGCTGTGGAGTGAGTTTATAGTACATTCCTAACTTCGTTAGACATGCGCATTCACTTTCCATGCGCATAGCCTACACAGATCTGCCTGCGGACTGTTGCACAGTGAGTGATGGAGGCGGTGGTTCAATGTGTGTGACTCTGTGTAGTCAAGCGTGGTTAAATGTTAAATGAAACGTGTCTCACTCGTTTTCTGTCAACGTGTTATTACTATTATGGACAATATATTCGTTTCTAGGGAGCATTAGAATGGTGGTGGTGTTCCAATGCAGTGCTTGACTGTCTAGTCAAGTGTGGTTGAATGAAACGTGTGTCTCACTGGTCAAAGTGTTATTATCGTGTCTCAATGGTTTTATTGTTTAGTGTTATTGTTTTCTTAGACACCAGACTACTCACACCCTCCATGTCTGAGTGACCAGGCTTAATCAAATGTTTCCCTCCTGCGTAAACTATCATCACAAGATGCCCCTTTCCCTCTCAGGGATTTACGCCAGTGCTTGACCTAAAGACTCATAGCTTTGCTTTTTATGGGCTGCCTGAGGTAATTTCATTAAGTTCTTTGGCCGGAAGCCTTCGTTTGTCCTCCCATACGCTGCTCACGCACTGCTGTTTAATTTGAATGGATCAGAAGTGGATCAGCGATTGATGCTGCACTGCAGCAATGTGACACATTGCAACGTCCAAATGGCACCCTATTTCCTATTTAGTGCACTACTTTTGACCAGGGCCCATAAGGCTCCGGTCAAAAGTAGTACACCATATAGGGAATTGGGTGCCATTTTGGACAAAGCCAATGTCCAAAGGAGACAGGATAATCATATTGCATTAACTTATGAGAACCATCGGTAGAACAATGGAATAGTTTGAAGGTGACGGTGGCATGTGAGGATAATCTGGCACTGTTCTAGTTCCATAGCTCTCTGGCTTCAGAGACCCTCTGGAACACTGAGTCTCTACAGATGCGGTGAAGAGGTCAACGGAGCTTGACCCAAACAATGGTAATGCCATGGAAACTTGTGTGGGAAAGATGTCTTGGGGGAAAGATCCTGAATCTCCTCATTGCCCCCCAGAGAAATGTGCCTACATTTAGGCTAGTGTTTATATGTGTATTTCATACTATGTTGAGGTAAAAATCGCTTGCATGGATGTAAACCCCAATACATGTTCATGTCATCGTCACCCAACAAACTGCATTGCAGTTTAAAAAGACTGACTACTACCAGTGATTGTTGTATGCTAGCTATGCTAACAAGTTATAGGAACGGGCGTTAGCATTTAGCAGTCACTTCTTAACCTGAAAAATAACAACTTCTAAATGTTATGCAGTGAAAACAGCCAAATTTATCCAAAATCGGACTTTAGTAACCACATTATGGGCCTGTTACAACACATCATTCATAACAGATTTGAAGATGACCACTTTGTTAGATCAGATTTGTTGAATGTGCGCAAATCCGATTCCGGCGTCCTTCTTCTATCCCCTACGGTCTGCGTTCCATGGAACTCTTTACCACATCGTTTGGCTCAGGGCCAGCTGAGCCATGCTGCTCTGGTATGGTCAGGCAGAGAAAGACAACACTCCTGGTAAAACCCTTTGTTTGCTGGTGGCGGTGACATGAAAACAGAGACAGTGTGCACACACAAATGCACGCAGCAAAGTATGTTTCTAAAACACACCAACACACACTCACTCACTTTCTCTCTCTCTTGTATAGTAAAGTCAAATGTATTTAAAATGCATTTAACAAGGGTCACAAAACTTGACATAATTCAAAACAGGCCCCGATGGTGACCTACCTACCTACATGTGTGTTCAACCAGGTGGGTTGTGAACATGCTGTTGTTGACCAAGCTGACTCTGCCAATAGTTAGTCATAGACTGTGGTATTCATGACCAACAGGCCACTCCAGGAAGCCCCATAAAGAGATCAAAGGTTTTACGTGTTTAGTAACAATGTTGTTAACAAAGGAGGAATTAAGGGATGAGATGGCGTGAAAACAACAGTAAATGCCAATGACTCAGTAATCACATAACAACGACGTAACAACACCTTACTCAGTAAAGTAGATTTATTCCTATGGTTGGATGTTTCTCCTGTCTATCTCTCTCTCTCTCTTCCCCCATCCCATAACAACAACAGTATAGGCTACATACAGTACAGTCAATCTAGCCTATTACAATGCGGTATCTCTCTCTCTCTCTAGCTCTCTCTGAGAGTTCATAGGTATGTATAATAACATTGGCCACCCTTCCTTCTGGCTGTTAATTCCTCCTCCCGTTCTAGAGGACAGGTTGGTTTGAGCCAAGAGGAAGGGGAAGGGGGAGGACTGGGAGGGAGGGCGAGGGGGAAGGAGGGATGGTAAGAGCAGACGGAGCTCAAATTCAGTCCTGTCAGTGAGTAGAGGCACTCAGAAATAGCAGAGAAGAGAGGGAGCCCGGAAACGCATGGTGAACTAATGGATTACTCTCACAGACTCTTGTGAACTACACAGCATCGACATACCATCAACCACACAACCTGGCAAATACAGTACAGACATACAATATTCACACTGATTTCACTTCAGCCTCATACACTCAACAAGCTCTCTACAAATTTAAATCACACAGACTTTGAGACAGACAGTTCTAACACAGGTCTCTTAATCTACATTAGAGTAAATAGACACACGGATTCTCTGATTCTGACACAAACACAGACACAATGGAAATGCATGGGCTTCAGTGTTGAACTGAAGGACCAAAGATGTGAATTTCGGTGAGGATTCTGACACCTTTGTGAAACATCACTGAAGAGCACCACAAGCAAAAGTAAGTACAGTACTTTAGCTTTTAACTCACTTGAGCGTTTGTAGCTACCTTTTACTTTTCCTTGTAACGTTATGACCAAGTAAAACAACACATTTCACAGCGCCTATCCGGTGTAAACATATGTATTTTTTTAATCCTCAGATGTTACAGTAGCTGTGCGTTTGTCTGAGCATGGCAGTTTACAACAATAAATATTCAGTGTGTGTGTGTGTGTGAAGCATGATGACAGGCATAATGAGATAAGATTATACTAAAAGCTTTGTGATAAACATGCTAGCCTATAGACATTGATGCAGAAAGTCAACAAAATTCTGCTATATGTACCTAGCCTATATGTCAACACTCTTGCCACACTTATCTTAGTTTGTTCATTCCTTGTATAACTGACCAATCCAAGGTCAGTAGCTGTGTATGTAGGGATTCTTATGGGAGCTCCTGGTCCTGGGAATTGCCACTGCGTTTAGACCAGCCAATCATCAGTCTAATACATTTTTATGGAACATAATGAGTCTCCTTTCCTGAGAAGACCAGAAAGGCCTGCATGCTATATGCTCCGTATTTCACCTTCAATTACAATATTTGACTAATGAAGAACTTTTCAAACGTTTGCATCAAAGGTGGTATAAAGAGCATATAGTGTGTGGACCTTTCTGTACTTTTCATTATGTCTTTGTAGGCTGTGGTTATGACTACAACTATTTCTCTCTCCTTCCTTCCCCTGCTGTAGCAGGACACGCATGAAGAGGTTGACCATGCACTGACAAAAAGGTGAGAGCCGAGACTGAGACAGGGAGAAGGGAGAGAAGATTTATACTCACCTTGGTTTGTTCTTCTCTTCTGGTGTGTACGTGCCTAGCCTACATTCTGTCACACTGACCAAAACTGTTTCGATGCTAATTAATATATGTATGAACCCAGATAATTATTCAAATATACACTCAAAGTATAAATTGTACACAGACAAAATCAAAAACTGAGGCTGACTCCATTTAGTCGACTGGTCGATTGTTTGGTCAATAGGCTGTTTGTCGACCGAGATTTCTTTAGTCGAGCAGTTGCAAATTATCAACAAATGTATCATGCTCAAGTCACATGTCTGATTCGTGCCTGTCTCTGTGGACTAATCCATTACAGAGCCCATGTGGATGGCACAGTCCATCACCCTAAGACATTTGCTACTGAAATTGTAATTGGTTATATTGGTGCAACACTAATTGGTGCAACACTAATAAATATAGTATTATTTTATAACAAATGCGCTACCTCCAGCGCTGTCTATGGTTCTTAAACATAATCTTCAGTGAACCGTTGAATTGGTGCCTTTCCCGATATGTTGCTATGTGCATAATAGTGAGGGTTAACCAGCATATTAGTGTTGAGAACAATGCAGCGGAGTGAGGAGACGAGGAAACAGCTCTTGCCAAAATTGTCTAAGAAAATTGTGTAGAGAGGAAACCAACTTAATTAGGTCTATAATCAATAGCCTAACTGTTAAACATGCATGGCTTTATAAATCATCCATATATAATCTACAAAAATAAGACAGATCCTGCCTCTGTTGCCTGTTCGTGTTAATAGCCTACTGAATCCGGTGAGCACCAAGCCTCACGCAACCGCAAAATGTTGGATAAAGCCATTTCACAAATTCGTCTCTTTTTCATTTTTGCAATGCTGTGCTAAAGGCTTTACAATTGTTTTTCGTTAGAACAGACTCTCTGATATTATTTATAATTTATTTCGTGTTTACAATGTTTACACTGTTCCAAACGGACAGAAAAGATTATATTGTTATCGAACAGCACCTGTCTGTTTGTATACCCTAATTTTTCTTGATCTCCTTCTTCTTATTGTTATTATTACAATTATTATTATGATCATCATTATAATAAGTAATGTCATTAGTAGGTTTCTTACAGTAGTAGCCTTGTATAACCACCATCGAGCTGCAGTCCTAAGAGTGCGTCCGGTTTAATCTTAATACCGTACCTTACCTATATTTCAATATTTAGGCTTCTATATCAATCAATCATTCATTCATGTCATCACACAGCATACAAATCATTCATTCTTTGAAATGGAATCAAGCATTTTAGTTTTAAAATGAATTAACAAAGGAAGCTTTGGATAAGTAGCTCTGAACAAAAAATAAACCGCAATTCATGAATGCATGTAACTGTTTTAATTCTTTGCTGTAATAAAGGCTTTATATATATTTTCTCGTCATAACAGACTCTCTGATACACTTCGAATTAATTTTGTCTTGTTTCACTGTTCCAAATGGTCAGAAAAAAGTATAATATTGTAATCCAACAGCAGTTGTTTGGCACACAATACTCACTCAGCACTTCCTCCTATACCCTCCTTTTCTTGAGCTCCAGTAATTTCCACAACTAAGTCTAAATGTCTTCCACACATCTGACTTCCACATTCCCTCCTGAAAAACCAGTAAACATTCACCCGTTTCAAGTTTCTTTTTCACGTCCTCCAGATCCATTTTGCTGTCACGTGTTACGGTGTTCGAGTTTGTTATAACCAATTTATAGATGTCATTATGATAGGCTATAGGTCAAGCCCTAATGGTCAAGCCCTATTGGTCACGTGCATGTGATGCAAACATGTTTCACGTAAAGAGGGCAAGGGTTGAGGGAATAGGGAAAGTTTTTCCAAAACAAATAAGTTATTTCGGTAACATAACTTTTCATTCAGAGAAAAAAATAAGAAACTAAATGGCTGTAATTATGTTGCAGCTTCAGCACGGACAGTGTGATAAACACTTACTGTGCTGTGGTGCCTGTTCGATGCAGCAGGGAGGAGAGAGAGACAACGTGTTCCAGTCAGTCTTTTTTTTTTACAATGTGGCCAAACCTCCCGCTTGAGTCATTTGTGTGTCTTAATTATTTAATTACATTTGTGTGTCTTAATTATTATATTAATTATTTCAAACAGTGTGCTTAAAGAATCAGACAAGCTCAGTGCATATAGTTGATTTTATTCAAACACATAGGGTGTCTATATATGGAAAAATACAAGTTTCAAAATTTTGACTAATCGATTGGTCGAAAGAAGAGACGACGACTCTCTGTCGATCAACATTTATTTTCTAGTCGGGGCCAGCTTAATCAAAAATGGCTTTCCATATCTTTCATCTAATAATAATACAACATTTAAAATCTTCCAACATAAAATTGTATTTATGTTGACGACCATCCTTATGAATGGTTGTTTATTATTAAAGAGATTCTCCGGTACTTTTGTATACAAAAAGTGGTCCCGAAAATTGCTTACTATGTCACATTATGTGCATACAGTGCCTTTGGAAAGTATTCAGACCCTGTGACATTTTCCACATTTTGTTAGGTTACAGCCTTATTCAAAAATGTATTTTAAAAAACATTTTCTCATCAATCTACACACAATAAGGACAAAGCAAAAAAAAAAATGTTTTTTTGGTTGCTAAATTTATATAAAAATAAATATCAAATTTATATAAGTATTCAGACCCTTTACTCAGAACTTAGTTGAAGCACCTTTGGCAGCAATTACAGCCTTGAGTCGTCTTGGGTATGATGCTACAAGCTTGGCACACCTGTATTTGGGGAGTTTCTCCCATTCTTCTCTGCAGATCCTCTCAAGCTCTGTCAGGTTGGATGGGGAGCGTTGCTGCACAGCTATTTTCAGGTCTCTCCAGAGATGTTCGATCGGGTTTGGCTGGCTGGGCCCCTCAAGGACATTCAGAGACTTGTCACGAAGCCACTCCTGCGTTGTCTTGGCTGTGTGCTTAGGGTCGTTGTCCTGTTGGAAGGTGAACCTTCGCCCCCAGTCTGGGGTCCTGATCGCTCTGAAACAGGCTTTCATCAAGGATCTCTCTGTACTTTGCTCTGTTCATCTTTGCCTGAATCCTGACGAGTCTCCCAGTCCCTGCCGCTGAAAAACACCCCCACAGCATGATGCTGCCACCACCATGCTTCACCGTAGGGATGGTGCCAGGTTTCCTCCAGACGTGACGCTTGGCATTCAGTCCAAAGAGTTCAATCTTGGTTCCATCAAACCAGAGAATCTTGTTTCTCATGGTCTGGGAGTCTTATGGCAAACTCCAATCGGGCTGTCATGTGCCTTTTACAGAGAAGTGGCTTCCGTCTGGCCACTCTACAATGAAGGCCTGATTGGTGGAGTGCTGCAGAGATTGTTGTCCTTCTGGAAGGTTCTCCCATCTCCACAGAGGAACTCTAGAGCTCTGTCAGACCATCAGATCTTGGTCACCTCCCAGACCAAGGCCTTCTCCCCCGATTGCTCAGTTTGGCCGGGCGGCCAGCTCTAGGAAGAGTCTTGGTGGTTCCAAACTTCTTCCTTTTAAGAATGATGGAGGCCACTGTGTTCTTGGGGACCTTCAACGCTGCAGAAATGTTTTGGTACCCTTCCCCAGATCTGTGCCTCGACACAATTCTGTCTTGGAGCCCTATGGACAATACCTTCAACCTCATGGCATGTTTTTTTCTCTGACATGCACTGTCAACTGTGGGACCTTATATAGACAGGTGTGTGCCTTTCCAAATCATGTCCAATCAAATGAATTTACAACAGGTAGACTCCAATCAAGTTCTAGAAAAATCTCAAGGATGATCAATGGAAACAGGATGCACCTGAGCTCAATTTTGAGTCTCAAAGCAAAGGGACTGAATACTTATGAAAATAAGGTATTTCTTTTTTTTATACATTTAAAAAAATAAAAATAAAAAATCTGTTTTCACTTTGTCATTATGGGGTATAGTGCGTAGATTGATTAGATGTTTTATTTATTTAATCAATTTTAGAATAAGGCTGTAAAAAAATGTGGGGAAAGTCAAGGGGTCTGAATAATCTCCGAATCATAAAAATACTTTAAAGTACTAATTAAGTGGTCTTTTGGGGTATCTGTACCTTACTTTACTACTTTTACTTTTACTCCACTACAGTTCTAAAGAAAATAAGGTAATTTTTACTTAATACATTTCCCCAAAAGTACTCATTACATTTTGAATGCTTAAGCACGACAGGAAAATGGTCCAATTCACACTCAAGAGAACATCCCTGGTCGTCCCTACTGCCTCTGACCTGGCAGAATCACTAAACAGATGCTTTGTTTGTAAATTATGTTTGAGTGTTGGAGGCTATCCATTAAAAAAAAAAAATGTATTGTGCCATCTGGTTTGCTTAATATAAGGAATGTGAAATTATTTCTACTTTTACTTCAGTCATTTTCTATTAAGGTATCTTGAATTTTTTACTCAAGTATGACAATTGGGTACTTTTCCCACCAATGGCTTGGTACATTATAATTCAAGTAGGTACCCCTCAATATACACTTCATTATAAATAGACAAATCCTGTATAACACCTAGTAATAACATTGTACTTATGCAGATATTACATGTACTCTGTGGTGTACTAGTGTATTTATTCTTCCACTTGGATCTCACATCCACAAGGTTTAAATTGAGGGCCAGGTTGTCAGAATGAGTAATGTACTGTAAAGGTACAAGTAAGTACCCCTCGAGATACACTTCATTTTAACTAGCTAAAACCTGCGTAACAACTAGCAATTACATTGTACTTAGGCAAACATTACATGTGCTTTGAAATAGTGTCTTATTCCTTATCTGGGATGACACTTGTATTAGATCTGTTTTCGTCAGCTCAACCAAGTTAACCCTTTATTTTGGGGGCAAGTGCTAGCAACAATGCTGACTGGAGATATATTTTGAACAGTGCACATTCATGGTTTAGTAGTTAGCGTTTATTGAGGCGATAATCTCTCAGACACGCAGTGCATCCACATGGGATCCCAACCTTTGTCACAACCTACCCATTTGTAACAAGCATGGTAACAAGCATTCATTGTTACACTTCTGTAATTACTACCAATTACATGTTGTTATCACATTTTATACAACGGGTGGGTGTAATCCTAAATGCTGATTGGTTAAAACCGCATTCCAGCCGGTGTCTATTCAACAAGTTACCACCAGCTAAATCTATGATGTTAAAATGCCTATTTACTCTGTTCAATCTCACTGCACAATCCACTGTCTCATCAGCCCAGCCAGGCAATTTATAAACTTGATCTCCACTATAAAAAGCATCTAGACATTATCTCACATTCTTTTAGACTTCAACAGCGGAGATTTGTATAAACCTTGCTGTCTGTCTCTCTGACATTTGCAACATTGTATAAATATTAAAATTCAATCTCCAGTTGTCCCATAGTAATGACCATGTCTGGAGTCGAGACGAGACAGACAGGCAGCGTTTCTCAGCCAGTCGAAATCATGAATCAGCTGGCATAATTTTTTATGGATATATACAAAGAAATGTAAATTCAAAAAAGGTCAAATTAAACTTCAGTTTGAAGTGATTATGTTAACTGTGTTGTTGGCTAGCTCCTCTGAACAACAGTGTCCTGACGAGTGTGCAGATTTTCTATACCAGGCGAAATCGCACCTCATTAGCTCATTGTTATGAATGTATCCAAATAAATGTCACTAGAAAACAGCTTAAACAAATGCAAACGCAGCTACTTTGCTGTTATTCTGGCTGCCCTTTTTGTTTTGACTGTAAGTTTGCCGTAGTTGGCTAGCAAGCAAGATATAAGAACATTGCCAGCCGGTATGGCAATGGAACATTTAGAACTAATGACTGTCGCGTCCATAGATACAGAACAAAAAGACTGAACGACTGGGTCGCGTCTCTGGCAACGCTAGATTTGTGTTGGGACTATATCTTCTGGAAGGATGAAATAGTATGACTAAATTCATTAAAATAAGGTTTTTAATAAAAATATGTCAAACATTATTTGAATATGTTGGCAAAGTGATAATGCCGTCGAAACCGGTGTTTAGAGGATATATTGGCACAGTTTGCCGGCCCTCAATGAACAACACCCATGCCAATATATCCTCTAAACACCGGCTTCGAGGGCATTATCACTTAAATAACTATGAGTCGTTACGTTAACTACAATACTTGTTATAGTGTAATTACATATGTAATTAAAAGGAAGTGTTACCAAATATAGTTATTTTCCGGTTTTCGGTTCTGTTCCCTGAACCGGTTCCAAACCCTGCTTATGTGTTCTATGTTCTGTGTTTTGTGTTCAGTTATGGACATAAGGCAGAGGTCTCAACAAACATAGGCTAATGTAGGCCAGTGATATTACTTGGGCGAATTTCTCCCCATATAATTTACTTGACATTTTGTTATGTTGTTTTTGACGTCAACAGAAACAAGTAACTTGCATGACCTTGTTAAGTTCTTATTTTTCAGAGTAAATAACTCACGGACATTAGAGAAGCTTAACCAAGTTTAAGAGGGTCAGTTTCCCAGCACGTGCAGTATGACAGTATAATGGCCCTATTGGTTAATGATATATTACAAGAACAACAGTCAATAGAGCTGTGAACAAGGCTTTATTGGTTTCAACTAGGACTTGGACCCTCTCTTCGGCAAGCAGGGACAGTAGAACACGGTTGAAGTTAATTCCATTCCGTCAATTCAGGAAGTAAACTGAAATTCCAAATCTCGCCAATGGTTCTCTATGACAACAATTTGGAATTGGAATTTCAGTTTACTTCCTGAATTGACTCAAATTTAAATGGATTTGAACCCAACCCAACAATCCTGCCTGCAAGGCCAGATGAGTTCGGCCTCCCTGGCCTGGAAGGTGTATTGTAGAAATAGAGAGATGTCTGTAAGTCTGTCAGTGCCAACCTTCATTGACTATGGCTCAAGGCGAGAACCCTCATTGCAAAGTCAAGCAGCAAGTGTGTCATTGCAATGCAGGTCAATGAGGTGTGGTCGGCCCCATTAACATTTTAATAGGTTGTTTTGGCAAGGTACGCTATTGTAGGACAAAGTGGTTACATAGAGATAGAGGGGAACCCAGGCTACTTCATACACTCTTCAAAAAAAGGGTTCCATAGGGGTTCTTCGGCTGTCCCCATAAGAGGCCCCTAGTGGGTTCCATGTTGAATCCTCTGTGGAAAGGGTTCAATAAGGAACCCAAACGGTTCTTCAAAGGGTTCTCCTATGGGGACAGCAGAAGAACCCTTTAAGGTTCTAGAGAGTACTTTTTTCCCCCCAAGAGTGTAGAAGTTCAAGAGAAGCCTTTTGACTTTCAAAGTATAGGCTACATGGAGAATGTTTGGGACATGCCTCCCTCCGCAAATTGATAATGAGAAATATGGACGGAATGTTCATTTAACTTTAAATCGGCCGGACAAGGTTAGAAAAGGTAATACAACTCAAAATGTAAGTGAGTAGTCGGGGTTCTGATTAGTTTGTGTGGGAGAGTTGAAGTATAAGTGTGCAGCTAGAGGACAACTGCAATCTATAAAGTTAATTATGTTCCCATGTGTTCCAGAACAGAATACTGATCAAAGGCTCTAGAAGTGTAGGGCACCCATAGAGTGTGTCAGCAGCTGAATCTTCCTGCCTCGGCTGAATAATGTGTTATTGATTGGTATATAAATAAAGTCTTTGACAATACGGAGCGAGCTGAACAGAGCAGTATACAGCCGACTACTCCACTTCAACGCTGCTTGGTTCAATATGGCGTAAGACATAGCGCTCACCTACACACGGTTGAGTCATTCATGCATTATTGCGTTTTGTGTAACATAGAGGCAGGGTTGCACAAGAAGAGGATTTTTTCTTTTTGAGAACAGTGTGTGTGTGAGTGTGTGTGTGTGTGTGTGTGTGTGTGTGTGCATGTGGTGGGGAGAGAGAGAGCGAAAGAGAGAGAGAGAAACAGACAGACAGAGACAGACAGAAAACAAGAGAGAGAGATGGTCAGGCAGGGTAGAGAGAGGCGTGAATGTTTAGCAGAGAATATTTCCAAGAATCCCTGTGTAGCTCAACTGTTAGTTTCTCTCTGATTGCTTCTATGACTCTCATTGCTGCCTGCTTGCTCTGCCAACCAATGTGTGTGTGTATGTGTATGTGTGTGTGTTTCCTTGCACGTGTGTGTGTGTGTGTGTGTGTGTGTGTGTGTGTGTGTGTGTGTGTGTGTGTGTGTGTGTGTGTGTGTGTGTGTGTGTGTGTGTGTGTGTGTGTGTGTGTGTGTGTGTGTGTTTCCGTGCGTGTGTGTGTGTGTGTTTTTCCGTGCGTGTGTGTGTTTCCGTGCGTGTGTGTGTGTGTGTTTCCGTGCGTGTGTGTGTGTGTGTTTCCGTGCGTGTGTGTGTTTCCGTGCGTGTGTGTGTGTGTTTCCGTGCGTGTGTGTGTTTCCGTGCGTGTGTACCTGCCTGCGTGCGTGCGTGCGTGTGTGTTTGTGAACAGACGGCATTTTGATCCAAGTCTCACAGCACATTTGTTCCAGTGAGCCTGATATGACGGATTGACACTCCAAAACGTGTGAGCAGGGAGAAAGAGAGAGAAAGAAATAGAGAGAGAGAACAAAAGGGGGAGTGGGGAACAGAGAGGTGTCTATGAAGGGGTGAAGTGGGACAGGAAAATGGATGGTTCCACACTCGTTTAACTCTGCAGAAGGAAAGCAGGAGGGAGGGATCTGGTCCATTCGTTTTAATCAGGATAAAAGCTTTAAGGTACAGAAGGCCGAGTGGAAGTTACAGGCTGAGGGAGTCTTTGGCTGGGCCACAGTCCATCTTGCAAAATATGACAGAACAATTTGTACTTTGCGAGAAGATTGTGAATGGGAGTGCTTGCTTTCTGGCAGAGAGGTTTGCAGATTGGGTTGTATGACTCGCACCACTCTAATAACTCTATATATCAAAGATTAAATGTACAGAATGACTGATGTAAATAATGAGCGCGTGTGTGTGCATGTGTGTGTGCAGTGCAGTGTAGCGCTTCATCCCATTAGTCATCAGTGTATGAATGTGTGCAAATCATGCTTATCGTGTATTTTGGATGCACCTTCTATTATGTAAATGAGAATGGAAGTTCTGGAACACGGAACATGGTGGAAATCCTATAATGTCCGCAGGGTGCTCTCAAGAACTCGAGAACCAGGGACCAATTTTGGGGAAAACTTTTTTAGGGAAACTGCGGTAAACCGACATCTTGATATTCGCTCAAGGGATGATGTCTAGCAGTGATTACTAAACAGTACTAATAGAGGAGGAGAGGACTGAAGACGCTTAAGCACCCTGGGAGGAGACCCCGTTTAACACGAGTCACTTTACAGATTGATTAGATCTAACAGCGATGACTAAACAGTACGTGTTAGGAAGGAGTTTCGTCCACCGGATCTCTTACCCTGAGGACGAGGTTTAGAAGGAGGAGAGCACTGAGGACTTTTTTGGAGGAGGATGAGGAGGAAGAGTAGAAAGGGAGGGTATTGAAGATGCTTTATCAGCACACACCCGGGAGACCTCACACACACATTTGATCAATTTTGATTGAAAGTAATTACCAATTACCAGCCGTAAAGTCATCCTCATCATAACCACATGTCTTGAAGTTAGTAATCACCACCACCACAAATGGGTGTTTGTTATTGGACAAATGCAGGCAGTACCTTCAGTTTTCTTCAGTTTGGTGCCTGATGAACATGACCCCGGCTAGAGCAGAATGTGAGCTGTTCCTGGTTCAGCATCTAGGTTAAAGTTAACATCATTACCACATTTCTACCGCGGCCCAGTGTAGTTGATCCATCATAAGACCTTCCTCTGGAGGCTGATTCAGTCTAGGGATGTGACAAAAAAAAATATTTACGTTTAAACAGACATTTTTTTATCATTTAAATGTTTAAACAATAAGAACTAAATAATAAAATGACATGTGAATTCTTAATGCAGTTATGAGGTTGTGTATGACCACTAGGTGACAATACAGTTCTATCTACTGCAGGCTACCAGAAGGCATCTACTCAAGGGTACCTTACTGCTGTCCACCACCCACTCAGCAACGATGGTAGTTAATGCCATTTTTAGGTTCTCTGCTGTGTCCCTCTCCTCCATGTTCTCAATTGTCAGTACACGGGACTCCATGTCCCACTTCTCATCAGTGTGATGACTTGTTGCAGTGATATATGGCAGCGTGTTCATAGACATCGCACAATATGTTGTTAACGCCCCATATGGATGATTGAGAGCTTGCGCTTTGTACTTGCAGAGCAATCATTGTACAAACCAGACCATCACAGTTTTCAACATGGCATCTTGTAGTCTGGTTCTAGATATGCCATCAGGGTATTGAAGCCGACATCCTTTACCAGTGACAATGGCTGCATCTCAACTGCATCATTTCTGTAATCGGCACTTTTTTCGCGTGAAGTTTCCTATCTAATGTCTGTTGTTGGGGGCCTACGCAGCTGCTAGCAACAGTTAGGTATTTGTTTATAAAAAAAAATTTGACTTACTAATGCGCCAGCCATTTTCCAGGCCCTGGTTAATGACGTGCTGCGTGACTTCCTTCACCAGTTCATGTTTGTATACCTGGATGACATCCTCATCTTCTCCAGGTCCATGGTTGAACAAGTCCAACATGTACGCCAGGTCCTTCAAAGACTCCTCTCTCACCACTTGTATGTGAAAAGTGTGAGTTCACGTTCCTCAGATCTCCTTCCTGGGGTACATTGTGTCTCAAGGCTGTGTACGGATGGACTCCCAAAAGGTAGAAGCGGTGGTCCACTGGCCGCGGCCCAGCACTGTCAAGCAAGTCCAGCGTTTTTGGGGTTTTGCTAACTTCTACCGGAGATTTGTGAGAGACTTTAGTTCTGTGGCTGCGCCATTGACAGCGCTCACCAAGGGCATGTAAGGCTGGGCATGTAAGCTGGACCTCTGCTGCTGAGAGGGCGTTCCAGGACCAGATATTTTTTTTCTGCACCCATTCTAGTTCATGGGGATCCTTCTCTTCCCTTCGTGGTAGAGGTGGATGCTTCTGACGTTGGCGTGGGTGCGGTTCTGTCTCAGTGCTCAGCTAAAGACCAAAAGCTTCACGCCTGTGCCTTCTTCTCCAGAGCGGAACTATGATGTCGGCAATTGGGAGCTACTTGCGGTCAAACTGGCTTTGGAGGAGTGGCGGCACTGGTTGGAGGGTTTGGAACATCCTTTTAAGGTTTAGACGGACCACAAGAACCTGGCCTACATTCAGGAGGATAAATGCCTCAATCTCCGACAGGCTCATTGGGCTCTTTTCTTCACTCGGTTCAGATTCATGTTATCTTACCACCCGGGGTCTAAGAACGTGAAGCCGGATGCCCTGTCTCGCCAGTTCCCCAGCTCCAGTGAGGATCGGCCACTTGGATCCATCATCCCCAAGTCGCTCATCCTCGTGCCGGTGTCCTGGGGTATAGAGACTGTAGTGAGGGAGGCGCAAGGTAGGGAGGCAGTTCCTGACGGCTGTCCTTCTAACGGACTTTTTGTTCCTCTTTGGGCACGGTGGCACGGTCCAAGGTCGCACCTCTCATCCGGGAGGACAGAAAACACTAGAGTTTTTGAGGAGGAGGTTTTGGTGGCCCTCGGCAGAGGTGGACACTCGGACCTTCGTGGCTGCCTGTCCAACATGCACCCGGAACAAGACTCCTCATCAGCAGCCTCTGGGGCTTCTTCATCCGCTGCCAACACCTTCTCGACCCTGGTCTCATCTCTCTATGGATTTCATCATGGGTTTTCCATCCTCAGAGGGCCACACTGTCATCCTGGTCATTGTGGACCGCTTTTCCAAGACGGCACATTTCATTCCGCTGCCTAAGCTTCCATCTACCCGTGAGACTGCTCAGCTAGTCATTCAGCATGTTTTCCGCATTCACGGACTTCCTCTGGACATCGTCTCCGACCGGGGTCCTCAGTTTGCCTCCAGATTCTGGAGGGCGTTCTGTACTCTTCTGGGGACATCAGCCAGTTTGTCTTCGGGCTATCACCCTCAGTCCAACGGCCAAACAGAGCGGGTGAACCAGGATCTGGAGACCGCCTTACGGTGCTGTGTCTGCCAACCCCGCCACTTGGAGTCAGCATCTTCCCTGGGTGGAGTACACACACAACACTCTCCAGTGTTCCTCCACCGGCCTGTCACCATTCCAGGTGTTGTACGGGTACCAGCCTCCTCTGTTTCCAGATCAGGAGATTGAAGTGGTGGTTCCATCCGCTGAACGTCTCATCTCTTGTTGCCGCTGCACCTGGAAGAGGGCTCGGTCAGTGATCCTGAGGTCCTCTGCTCAAGCTCAACGACAGGCCAACCGTCATCGCCGTTCTCACCCTCTCCTGCGTCCAGGCCAGATGGTCTGGTTGTCTACTGGGGATCTGCCCCTACGCGTGGAATCTAAGAAGTTGGCACCCCGGTACGTTGGGCCATTCAAGGTTCTACGGCGCATCAATCCAGTGGCCTATCGCCTTCATCTTCCCCGGTCAATGAGGATTCATCCCAACTTCCACATCTCCAGACTCAAGCCTGTGGTGTTCAGTCCTCTGGTTCCGGCAACTCGGACTCCACCTCCACCTCACATGATAGTGGGACAGCCAGCCTACACTGTGCGACGCATCCTCTCTAGTCGCCAGTTCCGTCGTGGGACTCAGTATCTCGTGGACTGGGAGGGTTACGGTCCTGAGGAGCGATCCTGGGTTCTGGCTCGGGACATTCTGGATCCCGGACTCATTCGGGAGTTCGTCGCCTCTCTGCTACCCCTAGTGGAACATCAGGAGCCGTTCCTTGAGTGGGGGGGTTCTGTCACAGGTTACGTTTATTTGATTGTTGTTCCCTTGGGTTACCGCTGGAGGGCGCCCTTGCCTTGTGTTCTAGTTTCTAGGTTACCCTAATTATTACTTATTGGTTTCACATGGTTTTGATGACCTTCTCTGTTCACCTGGTTGCCTTGATATTTATGTTCCTCAGTTGCTTGTATCTGTGCTTTGGTCTTATGTTTTGCTTAGTGCACTCTTGTGCTGTTGCCTTGTTTTTGTCAAGACTAAGTAAAGAGCTGAATTTACCTTTTCCTCTGCTTGCTGTGTTTCTCTCCGACTGGGTTCGAGTTCGTACAAGCATCACTGTAACAGTTAGTGGTAGTTTTGTGATAACTTCACTGTGATATGAATTTTGCGGAGAAAAAAACAACACAAAAGATTCTTTGTTTTTCAGGTAGGGATTTCTTTCTAAACGTTAATGATCCCAATTTAATTTAAACATTTAAACATTCACACCTCTAATTCAGTCAGTTTTATTGGTCACAGTGAGCATTGAGTGAGAGAGAGAGAGAGAGAGAGGGGACTCGTAAATCAAATGTCTACTGTTTGCAGATGATCTGGTGCTTCTGTCCCCAACCAAGGATGGCACAGCAGCATCTAGATTTTCTACACAGATTCTGTCAGACCTGGGCCCTGACAGTAAATCTCAGTAAGACTCAAATAATGGTGTTCCAAAAAAGGTATGGTTGCCAGGACAACAAATAGAAATTCTATCTAGACATCATTGCCCTAGTTGCCTACGGAGCTGTGAGGGGAACGGCACCTCCGTACCTTCAGGCTCTGATCAGGCCCTACACCCAAACAAGGGCACTGCGTTCATCCACCTCTGGCCTGCTCGCCTCCCTACCTCTGAGGAAGTACAGTTCCCGCTCAGCCCAGTCAAAACTGTTCGCTGCTCTGGCACCCCAATGGTGGAACAAACTCCCTCACGACGCCAGGTCAGCGGAGTCAATCACCACCTTCCAGAGACACCTGAAACCCCACCTCTTTAAGGAATACCTAGGATAGGATAAAGTAATCCTTCTAACCCCCCCCCCCCCCCTTAAAAGATTTAGATGCACTATTTTAAAGTGGTTGTTCCACTGGATATCATAAGGTGAATGCATCAATTTGTAAGTCGCTCTGGATAAGAGCGTCTGCTAAATGACTTAAATGTAAAAATGTAAATGTGTTCACACAAAGAATTATACCTACCTCGGCCTAAACATCAACACCACAGGTAACTAACACAAGGCTGTGAACGATCTAAGGGCCATCAAAGGGAACATAAAACTTGACATCCTAATCAGAATCTAGCTAAAAATACTTCAAACAGTTATAGAACCCATTGCCATCTATGGTTGTGAGGTCTGAGGTCCACTCACCAACCAAGAATTCACAAAATGGGACAAGGGACAAACAGCTAATTGAGACTCTGCATGCAGAATTCTGCAAAAATATACTTTGTGTACAACGCAAAACCCACACATTCCACCACATGCCATGCCCACACATTCCACCACAAAGCCCTCACCTACAGAGAGATTAACCTTGAGAAGAGTCCCCACAGCCAGCTGGCTCTGGGGCTCTGTTCACAAACACAAACAGACCCACAGAGTCCCAGGACAGCAACACAATTAAACCTAACCAAATTATGAGAAAGCTAAATTATAACTATTTGACACACTGGAAATAATCAACCAAAACAGAGAACAAATTGGAATGCTATCAAATCAAATAACATTTTATTTGTCAAATGCGCCGAATACAACAGGTGTAGACTTTACCATGAAATGCTTACTTTACGAGCCCTTTCCCAACAATGCAGAGTAAAAAAAAATAAGTTAAAAAAGGAAGAAGTTACAATAGACTACACTGAGTGTACAAAACATTAGGAACACTTTCCTAATACTGCGCTGCACCCCCTTTTGCACTCAGAACAGCCTCAATTCGTCAGTGCATGGATTCCACAAGGTGTCGAAAGCGTTCCACAGGGATTCATGTTGACTCCAATGCTTCCCACAGTAGTTTCAAGTTGGCTGGATATCCTTTGGGTGGTGGACCATTCTTTATACACACAGGAAATGGTTGAGCATGAAAAACCCAGCAGCATTGCAGTTCTTGACACACTCAAACCGGTCTGCCTGGCATCTACTACCATACCCTGCTCAAAGGCAATTGAATCTTTTGTCTTGCCCATTCACACTCTGAATGGCACACATACACAATCCATGTCTCAATTGTCTCAAGGCTTAAAAATCCTTTAATGGTTCTCCTTTCCTTCATCTACACGGATTAAAGTGGATTTAACAAGTGACATCAATAAGGGATCATATTTTCACCTGGATTCACCTGGTTAGTCTATGTAATGGAAAGACCAGTTCCTAGTGTTGTGTCCACTCAGTGTATAACAGTATACAAGGAGTATCAGTACCGAGTCAATGTGCAGGAGTACGAGGTAGTTGAAGTCATTGAGGTAATGTACATGCAGGTAGGGGTAAAAATGACAAGGTAATCAGGATAGATAATAAACAGAGTACCAGCAGCGTATGTGAAGAGTGTGAAAGCCTGTGTGTGTGTGTGTGTGTGTGTGTGTGTGTGTGTGTGTGTGTGTGTGTGTGTGTGTGTGTGTGTGTGTGTGTGTGTGTGTGTGTGTGTGTGTGTGTGTGTGTGTTGGTAGAGTCCAGTGAGTGTGCATAGAGCTGGTGCAAGAGAGTTAGTGCAAATAAAAATGGGGTCAATGCAAGTAAAAACGGTAGCGATTGATTAACTGTTCAGCAGTCATCGATTGGGGGTAGAAACTGTTCAAGAGTCTTTTGGTCCCAGACTTGACACTCCGGTACCGCTTGCTGTGCGGTAGCAGAGAGAACAGTCTAAGAGTTGGGTGGCTGGAGTCTTTGACAATTCTTAGGGACTTCCTCTGACACCGCCTGGTATAGTGGTCTACAATGATGTACTGGGCCGTACACACTACCCTCTGTAGCGCCTTATGGTCAGATGGAAAGCAGTTGCCATGCCAGGCGGTGATGCAGCCAGCCAAGATGCTCTCAATAGTGAAGCTGTAGAACTTTTCAGCCTCCTGAGGGGGAAGAGTTATTTTCATGCCCTCTTCACGTGTGTTTGGACCATGATAGGTCCTTAGTAAAGTGGACACAGAGGAACTTAAAGCTCTTGACCCGCTCCATGACAGCCCTGTCGATGTGAATAGGGGCGTGCTCGGCCCTCCATTTCCTGTAGTCCACGATCAGCTCCTTTGTCTTGCTGATGTTGAGGGAGAGGTTTTTGTCCCTTTGTCTCTGACCTCCTCCCTATAGGCTGTCTCATCGTCGTTGGTGATGAGGCCTACCACCGTTGTGTAGTCGGCAAAATTAATGATGGTGTTAGATTCATGCAGGCCACGCAGTTGTGGGTAAACATGGAGTACAGGAGGGGCCTACGCACGCACCCCTGAGAGGCCCCTGTGTTAAAGGTCAGTGTGGCGGATGTGTTGTTGCCTACCTTCACCACCTGGTGGCGGCCCGTCAGGAAGACCAGGATCCAGTTGCAGAGGGAGGTGTTCAGTCCCAGAGTCCTTGGAGGGCACTATGGTGTTGAATGCTGAACTGTAGTTAACGAACAGCATTCTCAAGTATGAGCTCCTTTTGTCCAGGTGGGAAAGGGCAGTGTTGAGTGCAGTAGAGATTGCGTCATCTGTGGATCTGTTGGGCGGTATGCGAATTGGAGTGGGTCCAGGGTGTCTGGGTGATGGTGTTGATGTAGGCCATGACCAGACTTTCAAAGCATTTTATGGCTACAGGACGGCTCATTATAAGCCAGGACGGCTCATTATAATGGCTGGAACATGAATGGAAACCATGTGTTTGATGTATTTGGTACCATTCCACTAATTCCGCTCCAGTCATTACCCCGAGCCTGTCCTCCCCAATTAAGGTGCCACCGACCTCCTGTGCTACAGAGTGCTATGGGACGACAGACATTTAGACAGGTTACCTTGGCGTTCTTGTGCACAGGGACTATGTTAGTCTGCTTGAAACATGTAGGTATTACAGACTGGGTCAGGGAGAGGTTGAAAATGTCAGTGAAGACACTTGCCAGCTGATAAGCGCATGCTCTGAGTGCGCATCCTGGTAATTCGTTTGGCCTTGTGAATGTTAACCTGTTTAAAGGT
Organism: Salvelinus namaycush; assembly: GCF_016432855.1. Lineage (NCBI taxonomy): Eukaryota > Metazoa > Chordata > Actinopteri > Salmoniformes > Salmonidae > Salvelinus > Salvelinus namaycush. The sequence goes on from NC_052322.1 coordinate 12,928,049, forward strand.
CTTACTCACATCGGCTATGGAGAGTGTGATTACACAGTCGTCCGGAACAGCTGATGCTCTCATGCATGATTCAGTGTTGCTAGCCTCAAAGTGAGCATAGAAGGCATTTAGCTCGTCTTGTAGCCTCGCGTCAGCGGACATATCGTGGCTGGGTTTTTCTTTGTAATCTGTGATAGTTTGCAAGCCCTGCCAAATCCGACAAGTGTCAAAGCCGGTGTAGTAGGATTCAATCTTAGTTCTGTATTGACGCTTTGCCTGTTTGATCAATCAATCAATCAATCAAGTTTATTTTATATAGCCCTTCGTACATCAGCTAATATCTCGAAGTGCTGTACAGAAACGCAGCCTAAAACCCCAAACAGCTAGTAATGCAGGTGTAGAAGCACGGTGATTCGTCTGAGGGCATAGCGTGATTTCTTATAAGCGTTCAGATTAGTGTCCCACTCCTTGAGGGCAGCAGCTCTAGCCTTTAGCTCAGTGTGGATGTTGCCTGTAATTCATGTGTCACGACTTCTGCCGAAGTCGTTGCCTCTCCTTGTTCGGGCGGTGTTCGGCGGTCGACGTCACCGGTCTTCTAGCCATCATTGATCCATTTTTAATTTTTCCATTGGTTTTGTCTTGTCTTCTCACACACCTGTTTCCAATCCCATCCATTACATGTTGTGTATTTAACCCTCTGTTTCTCCTCATGTCTTTGTCAGAGATTGTTTCTTGTTAGTGTTGTTTTTTATGTGTATAGATGCGCGACGGGTCTTCGTACCCATATTTGTTTATGTTCGTTTCTTATTAGTGTTATGGAGCATGTACTTGGACATTCATTAAAAGACTCCATTTTACACTCCGTTTGACTCTCCTGCGCCTGACTTCCCTGCCACCTATACACACGACTCTGACATCATGGCTTCTGGTTGGGATATGTACGTACAGTCAGTGTGGGGACGACGTTGTTGATGCACTTATTAATGAAGTGATGACTGATGTGGTAAACTCCTCAATGCCTTCGGATGAATCCCGGAACATATTCCAGTCTGTGCTAGTGAAACAATACTGTAACTTAGTATCCACTTCATCAGACCACTTCCATATTGAGCTCATCACTGGTACTTCCTGTTTGAGTGTTTGCTTGTAAGCAGCAATCAGGACGGAGTTATGGTCAGATTTGCCAAATGGAGTGCGAGGGAGAGCTTTGTAGGCGTCTCTGTGTGTGGAGTAAAGGTGATAGTTTTTTCTGGCTGTAGTTGCACAGGTGACATGCTGGTAGAAATTAGGTCAAACAGATTTTTTCCTGCATTAAATTCACTGGCCACTAGAAGTACAACTCTGGGTGAGTATAGATGAAATATAAATATGAGGTATTCTAATTCAGGTGAGCAGAACCTCGAGACTTCCTTAATATTATAGACCGCACCAGCTGTTGTTAATAAAGAGAACCCCCCCAAATGTGCTATGTTCTTGTTCAGCCACGACTCAGAGAAACATAGTATGTAACAGTTATTTTTTTACATTTAACCTTAATTTAACTAGGCAAGTCAGTTAAGAACAAATTCTTATTTACAATGACGGCCTAGGAACAGTGGGTTAACTGCCTTGTTCAGGGTCAGAACAACAGATTTTTAAGGTTGTCAGCTCGGGGATTGGCTCTAGCAACCTCTTGGTTACTGGTCCAACGCTCTAACCACTAGGCTACCTGCCACCCCACTCATTGAAGTAGAAATCCTCATCCAAATTGAGTTTAGTGATTACTGTTCTGATGTCCAGTAGCTCTTTGCGGTCATAGGGAATGATGGCGTAAATATGATGTACAAAAAAAGTTAAGATCAGCGCCAAAAACACACAAAATAGCACAATTGGTCCGGAGCCCGTAAAAATGGCTACTATTCCCTCTAGTGGAATTACCTCAACAATATCTGGCCCTAAACAGAAAGTACACAGGGCAGAATACTTGACCACTTTGATTGACCTAAAATCAAGAAAATCCTTGACTATCTATAGACTCACTGAGCATAGCCTTGCAATTGAGAGAGGTCGCCATAGCCAGACCTAGCTCTCATGAAAAAACAGGATATGTGCCCACTGTCCACAAAATTAGGTGGAAACTGAGCTGCACTTCCTAACCTCCTGCCAAATGTGTAACTATATTAGGGCTGTCCCCGACTAAAAAAATTAAACGTCTTCTTTTCTTTCGACGAATTGATTGGTTGAAATTTGTTTACGTGTATTTTTCCATATATAGACACACCCTATGTGTTTTAATAAAATCAACTATATGCATTGAGCTTACGGTTTGATGAAATAAGACAAATGCCTCAAAGAAGGCACCAGAGATAACCAGAAGAAAAAATACGTAATCTAACCCAACTACTCTCCTCCCGCTCCTGCTGGCTTTCGCAGATTCTGCCATTATTCTCCTGAAGTTGCCGGTAATAGTTTACACGAGGAGTCGGCAACCTTTCTCATGTGGAATGCCAATTTGTCTTACAATTTCTACAGATCTGCATGGCAGTTATGGTTTTCATATGCACATTTTCGTGAAACAGCTTAATTTAATTTATAATAACGTCATCATTAGAGGTTGACCGATTTTTCAACGCCGATACCGATTATTGGAGGACCAAAAAAAGCCGATAACGATTAATCAGACGATTTTTAAAAATGTATTTATTTATTTGTAATAATGACAATTACAACAATACTGAATGAACACTTTTATTTTAACTTAATATAATACATCAATCAAATCAATTTAGCCTCAAATAAATAATGAAACATGTTCAATTTGGTTTAAATAATGCAAAAACAAAGTGTTGTAGAAGAAAGTAAAAGTGCAATATGTGCAATGTAAAAAAAGCTAACGTTTAAGTGTGAGGGTGTTGGTGAATGGAAAAATGCAGAGTCAGGCGCAGGACACAGATATGAGTAATAGTCCAAAATTTACTCAAAATATAAGTAAAGTTCCAACAAGGAAAAACACAATAAACCAGAGCACTAACAACACGAACCCACATGACAAACAATAACGCACAAAACAGAGAGGGAAGTCAGAGGGTTAAATAAGGAACATAATTAATGGAATGGAAACCAGGTGTGTATGATAAAGACAAAACAAAACGAAAATTAAACATGGATCGGTGGTGACTAGAAAGCCGGTGACGTCAACCGCTGCCCGAACAAGGAGAGGGACCAACTTCGGCCGAAGTCGTGACAGTACCCCCCCTTGACGCGCGGCTCCAGCAGCGCGCCGACACCGGCCTCGGGGACGAACCGGAGGACGAGGCGCAGGGCGATCCGGATGGAGGCGGTGAAATTCCTGCAGTAATGATGGATCCAGGATGTCCTCCACCGGCACCCAGCATCTCTCCTCTGGACCGTAGCCCTCCCACTCCACAAGGTACTGAAGGCCTCTCGCCCGACGTCTTGAGTACATGATGGCTCGCACAGTATACGCCGGGGCCCCCTCGATATCCAGAGGGGGCGGAGGAACCTCCCGCACCTCAGACTGCTGGAGAGGACCAGCCACCACCGACCTGAGGAGAGACACATGGAACGAGGGGTTAATACGGTAATCAGGGGGGAGTTGTAACCTATAACAAACCTTGTTCAATCTCCTCAGGACTTTAAATGGCCCCACAAACCGCGGACCCAGCTTCCGGCAGAGCAGGCGAAGGGGCAGGTTTCGGGTAGAGAGCCAGACCCGGTCCCCCGGTGCATACACCGGGGCCTCACTGCGGTGGCGGTCGGCACTCGCCTTCTGCCGCCTGATGGCCCGTTGTAGACGCACATGAGCAGCGTCCCATGTCGCCTCCGAGTGCCGAAACCATTCATCCACCGCAAGAGCCTCAATCTGGCTCTGATGCCAAGGTGCCAGGACCGGCTGATAACCTAGCACACACTGGAAAGGGGATAGGTTAGTGGAAGAGTGGCGAAGGGAGTTTTGGGCCATCTCCGCCCAGGGGATGAAAACCGACCACTCCCCCGGCCGGTCCTGGCAATAGGACCGCAGAAACCTACCCACATCCTGGTTTACTCTCTCCACCTGCCCGTTACTCTCGGGGTGAAAACCTAAGGTGAAGCTGACCGAGACCCCCAGGCGTTCCATAAACGCCCTCCAGACTTTAGACGTGAATTGGGGACCCCGATCATACCCTGCCGGAATACGTGGGTGAACAGGGCCTCCGCAGTCTGTAGAGCCGTAGGGAGACCGGGCAAAGGAAGGAGGCGGCAGGACTTAGAAAACCGATCCACAACAACCAGGATCGTGGTATTACCCCGTGACGGGGGAAGATCCGTCACGAAAATCCACCGACAGGTGTGACCACGGTCGTTGTGGAACGGGAAGAGGCTGTAATTTCCCTCTGGGCAGGTGTCTAGGTGCCTTGCACTGTGCGCACACCAAACAGGAGGAAACATAAACCCTCGCGTCCTTAGCTAAAGTGGGCCACCAGTACTTCCCAGCAAGACAGCGCACTGTCCGACCGATGCCAGGATGACCAGAGGAGGGTGACGTGTGGACCCAACAGATCAAACGAGATCAGATCAAACTTTAAATGGCCCCACAAACCGCGGACCCCACATCAAACGGAACGTACAGACGCCCAACTGGACACTGTGGGGGAGTGGGATCTGCACGTGACGCCCGCTCGATGTCCGCGTCCACCTCCCATACCACCGGTGCCACCAGGCAAGAAGCTGGAGTTATAGGAGTGGGATCCGCGGAACGCTCCGCTCCTCCGTGTCATACATCCGGGACAGTGCATCTGCCTTAACGTTCTGGGAACCTGGTCTGTAGGATAGAGTGAAAACAAAGCGGGTGAAAAACATGGCCCACCTCGCCTGGCGAGGGTTCAGTCTCCTAGCTGCCCGAATGTACTCCAGATTGTGTTGGTCAGTCCAAATGAGGAAAGGGTGTTTAGCCCCCTCAAGCCAATGTCTCAACGCCTTCAGAGCCCTGACAACAGCCAACAGCTCCCGGTCCCCCACATCATAGTTTCGCTCCGCCGGGCTGAGCCTCTTCGAAAAGTTACCTTTGGTCTGGCATAAAGCTTGTGCTAGCGAACTTGCAACATTTTATACAATATTCTGGGTGCTCACAAGGCCACCTATAATTACAGGGAGAGGGAGGGAGGGTTGAGGAGGTAGGGAAGGGTAGACCCAGTGGGCAACATAAGTATAAAGAAGCCTCTTAGGTTTTAGATTAAAGATACAATGGGACCAATGGGGTTCAAAGGCAGGCCAAGAGATTCCCTGATTAAAAATAGAAAGAAGACAGAAGAGAGAGAGAAAGAAGAGGCCTCTGACTACAACCTTGAACACATAATTTTGAAAAAATTCCCCTCAGCGATGAATAAAGTACCCATCTATTTATCTAATTAAAAACAGTTCCGAGGTCCAAATCCCACTGCTGCGACCGTGTCTCAATATACTTTGTGTGGTAGTTATGACAGACAAAGATATAAAGTTTGGCGAACTTTACTGAGCATGTTTGTCAGCAGTAGTAACATAGTCAGTCAAGTGAACAAGTTTTCTGTGCGAGTGCATTTGTATTTGCCTTCAAAGGCTCTTCAAACCAGTCGCTCAGAACTGAACAAAATCAAAACATATGTGTAATGTTACAAATTGTACTAATGAACGTAAAGTGACAATATCCCACAATTGAAGTTATGAAATACAGTAAAAATAAACTATACTCTCGAGGATATGGTTAGGTAAGCTAGCAGACATTCAACAAGTGCATTAATCTGGCACAAATGATCAGCTTTCTTTTAAAGTATGATTGAAATCATCGCCATCATTGGCAATGTTTGGGAATCCTGACATTTGGTTGGTAACCCCGTGGGGATTCATAGAGTGCAGCGCTGGCTCTGCACACACAAACACTTCAGAGAGAGAGGGAAAAACTCTGGTTCTGCTCTGCTTCTTGTCTCTCAATCACTCTCTACCTGCCTGCTGAGTGACCCAGACAATGGGCCGGGGTTAGAGCGATGCAGCTGTGTTGGGTTGTAAAGCCTGTACAGCGGAACTGGGTTCAAATACTACTTGAAATCGTTTAAAATACTTTCTCTGTGCTTGTTTGAACTTGCCTGGTTTAATTGATCAATAGAATAGTCCCAAAACTGTAACCCCCACCATCTGTCACTCTAGACACTACAGAGCAAACGTATTTGAAAGATTTAAAAAATATATTTCTAATAGTAATTGAACCCAGGTCTTCTCTATAGATACATTCCTCTGGCAGAGAGCAGCACAGTTGCTAACACTTTAGAAGAATAAGTCATGCTGTATTATCACACATACCAGGCTGTGTGAACGTTATTACTGGCAGCAAATTGCACATTAAGTGGCTGTGGTACGACTGAGTGCAAACCTTGTAATTTCTTGTTAGTCACACTAAATTAAAATATAATTCGAGCAGAGCTACATTAATTCAGTTTCCAAATATATATTTCCAGAACAACCTGACCTCTAACTCTCAAAGTGAGTACTGTACCTAGGAATGCCATCAGGGTAAATAAGACTTTGTTCTTAAGTTAGTCGCCTGCTATTTGAATGAAGAATTGTACAACTTGCACCTTTATTTAAAGGTAAAATAAATACTGTAGCAAGTATATTACAAATATTCCATCCAATTAACGTCCCCCTGATAACGTCAGGTCATACCTGCTGTCACCATGGTAATTATAGTATCATTATGACCTCATTTCCTGTCCATTCTTCTTCTTCTCCTTTTGTTCACCCTCTCCTCCTCCTCCTGTCTTATCTTTCATCTCTCTTCAACTCTTCTGTTCCCTCAGCTTCCCCTTCGCTCTCCTTCCTCTCACCACTCTCTTGCTCTCCCACCACCCCCTCACCCTATTCTCTCCCTCTCCTCCTCCTCCTCTGTCTATTTATTTGGTCAAAGCTTTTCCCTATCCCACGACTTCATTTCTCTGATTATCAGTTTCATTCATATCAATTATGTTATTATTTACTTTTGTGCTATTTATTTATAATAGGGAGAAAATAAACGGGATTTTAATGGGATCAAGAGAGAGTGTAATTGGAGGGGAGAGAAAGAATGGTATAAACAAGGGATGAGAGAGAGATAAGAGCAAAGGTGAAGGACTAAAATGTGGTGGGATAGAGGGAGAGAGGGATAGAGAAAGAGAGGGATACAGGGAGAGTGGGATAGAGGGAGAAGCTGTCAAATCGAGCCAGGGAAAGTATGAGAAAGAAAACAAATTGAAAGCGGGACTTACGTCAGAAAGAAGGAGAATTAGATAGACAGACCAACAGACAGGTTGTAGAACTGTTACATAAAAGCACAGCTTTACTGAACTACATACATACTGAGGAAATAAACAATGGTTGCATCTCAAATGGCACCCTATTCCCTATTCAGAGCACTGCATTCAGACACAAAGAGTTGACATTGAAGCATCTCTTATAAATTTGAACAATCAGTATAATCTCAATCTGAAAACATTCAATCTAATGATAAGACCATCACGTTGTTGCATTTGCCGTTTGTTTTTCTTTTTTAAGCACTTTGAGATTATTTCTGTAAGGAAAAGCACTCTAGAAGGTAAGCAAGACAACAGTCTCTGCACGAATAATGCAGCACCCCCCCCTTGGACCAATTGAGATATCGCGTGTGACTAACAAATGTCAGTTAATTAGTATAGCTCCCGCCTTGGGCCAATCCGTTTAATTTAGTAAACGGCGGATCTTTATGGCAAGACGCATCGTTCACCTAACTTTAGTCAAAATCGTCCCAGTGCTGTCTGAGATATGGCGTGTGACTAACGTACGAACGAATGAAGATAAATCAACAGTCCCCTCCCTGATTACATCGTGGACGATTGTTATTATCACGTTTGTTTCATAATGAGGCCTGTAAAAGCTATTTATATCCTCATGACAAAACATATCAGGAAGAAGATCCCAATCAATGAAACAAAGTGTTCTTACAGTTTGTCTAGAGAGAAGAAGTCAAAGAAAGATGGTAGAAGTATTGGCAAGAAGTCTGGACAAAGAGTGCTAAGACGTAAGAAGGGAGGGAAGGGGGATAGTAAGACTACTCGTCTGTCCAACAAATTAGAAGGCAATTGAGGATCATTTAATAAAAATTGGATTAACCAAACCTAACAAACCATCAGTTTATTATCAAATCTTAGCCGCAATGTTTATTGCATCAAACAGAGGAAGCTTGTGACTTGCATGCTCCGGTATAGAACAAGGCTGGACTATAGGACTATAGGTCATTTCCGCAGGCCCTGTGCCCTCTTTGCCCTCTCTCCCTCCAAAACAAACACAGGGGGAGATTTTATAATTATTTGTTTTATGAAGTTTCTGTTGTTTTGTTTTACGCAGGCATGGAAACCATCTCTGGGGAAATGGGTTGGAATGGATTAGGCCACTCCTCTCTGGCATCCGTGACAACAGGAAGAACCAACCTCACTTCCTCCCTCTTCCCCGACTTCACATCCCTTAACAGTTCTCATGAAGGGGCAGGGTCCTATTACTGGATTATCCCCGAGAACGCCTCAGCCACCACGCCCCATGCTTTACCCCAGCCCAGGGTGAGGGATCTGGGTCTGGCCCGGGCGGAGATAGGGGTCCTGGGCTTGGTGCTGGCCCTCACTACCCTAGGGAATGGCTTCGTACTGTGGGTGCTGCTCCGCAGGAGGAAACACAACGCTCCCATGCATCTGTTCATGGTCAACCTGTGTCTGGCTGACCTGGTGGTGGCGCTGTTCCAGGTGAGACTGACACCTCAGAGATTAGAGTCGAATCCAGTTCTCTTGGGATTAACCCCAGCCCTGTTTTGATTGCTAGGCACCACATGTATACAGTAATCAACATCAGTAACCTATGAGTGACCTAAATCACAATGACATAGAGTGTGGTGAAGCTAACATGACCATGATTCTGTCCCTTCTAGTCTGTTTAACAATATGAATTAGTCAACTATTCATACAACTCGAAATCATTGTTACAGATATATGATCTTAATTTATTATGTTGCTGCAAATTTTCCTGCAAACTTCTAGTGTATTTGAGTTTTAAAAAGGCTTCTGAAGTTAGTAATTTTCACGTTGAAATTTTAGACTCGATTTGACATAATGAAAAATGTAGCAACCCCTACCAAAATGTCCATTATAATCCACATTATAATTCACGTTTTCTGTTGCTGCTGGATTATTTTCCTGCTGTAGCAAACTGGCTCAAATGAAGATCCTACATCTGTATATGGCCGTCCTAAATGACTAACACACATTCGCCTAATATTGTATGGTGGGTGCAGTTCTCAAAATGCAGTGGAAATGGCGTGAGCATTTAAATAAATATTATTATTCCATTGCTATGGCAGTCAGTCTACTCTGTTTCAATGTCCACACTAGCATGCAATGATTCATGGATTCTAAGTAGTATGCTAGTATCTAACGTAGCCAAGCTAAATTTTCTCTTATTTCCTGTCGGCCCCTCAGGTTTTCCCCCAGCTGGTGTGGGACATCACAGAAAGGTTCCAGGGGCCGGATTTTCTGTGTCGCTCAGTAAAGTACCTGCAGATCGTAGGGATGTTCGCGTCCTCCTATATGATCGTAGCCATGACAGTGGACCGGCACTATGCCATCTGCTGCCCACTGCAGGCCTATCGTGGTGGGTCCGTGTCCCGCTGGAACACCCCTATTATGATGGCCTGGGGCCTGGCCTTACTTCTCTCTATACCACAGGTAGGAGCACTATCACTGACCTCTGACCCCCTGGCCCTGCTGCTCTCCGTACCACAGGCAGGTAGGAACACCGAGCCTAAGCTTGAACCTAAGCCTTAACCTCTAACCCTAACTCCATCATGACTGCCTGGCCCTGCTGCTCTCCCTACCACAGGTTGGCACTGTAGGGGACAGTTAGCCTAACCTTAGTTTTATGTCCACATCTCAACTAAACCCTAACCCTAAACCCACATCTCAGCTCAATCCTAACCCTAAACCTAGCTTCATGTCCACATCCCAGCTCAACCCTAACCAGTGGCGGTTCGTGCTGTTTAATATTAGGGAGGACGATTTTTATTTTTGATTAGCGAGGCTTTATTTCTATTACAGCATATAGGATGACTGTCATTCCTATTCCATTCACCCAGTTCAATGTAACATTGATGGGTTTAGGCGACTACATCATACTCAAATTTACCCTATACTCATTATGACATTAGAACCTAGCCTACAAATGAACATTTATAACGTAGGTGCACAGGTCGAGAGACAAATTGGAGAAATCAAGTCTTTCAGGTGGGACGTTGAACGGGTGTCCTGACACTAAAGATCCCATGGCACTTATCATAAGAGTAGGGGTGTTAACCACAGTGTCCTGGCAAATTCCCAATCTGGCCCTCATACCATCATGGCCACCTAATCATCCCCGTCTTCCAATTGGCTCATTCATCCCCCCCTCTTTTCCCCTGTAACTATTTCCCAGGTCTCTAATGTCAATGAGAATGTGTTTTGGTAATAGAAATATAGAAATTAAACCTGACTCGAACAGAGAGGAATGCTATTTACTTTAGCTAGCTGGCTAAGGATTTCCAAGACTGCAACTCTTCCAAGTCAAGGTAAGCTTTCGGTTTTATGAATGGATTGCTTCCGGGGCCCACCCCCCATTGTAACTGCTAAACTGCTTGACGTGATTGTACACATGGATTGGATTGTGGGTTTCCTAGCGCGTTAGTTTAAGTTTGTTGACTATAATGTTAATATGGTAACAACGATGTAGGCTTTGTAGCAGGTAGTGGTTATATTATGAAGGTTTGGCTTGGAGAAGATTTTTCGCCTGGTCACTGATCAGGGGTGTGTTCATTACAGTGGTTCTGCTGCAAAACATTTCTTCAACGAAAGCAAACGAAACGAAACGGGGAGGGACCTACCTAAATTTGTCCAATAGAAAGGAATGTTTTGCAACTGTTTGGACTAATGATTACACCCATGATCAGCCTCCACTTACCCTAACCCTAGCTTCATGTCCACATCCGGGCTCAAACCCTAATCCTAGCCTCAAACACAACCCTAACATGACAGCCTCTGCCCACTTACCGTTTACTTGAGCTTTCACACAACCATTTACATATGTTCTGCCCTCGAGGCAGAGCTGCCCTCAGAACAATATAGAGGTAGGGACACTGGCCCCGCTGATCAGTATAGGCTACCTCGGGTGTGTACCAGGGACAGCTAGATGACATGCTGGCTCAGGAAATTAAGTCTCAATGGGACACTCCTGCCCTGACCCCAGGGCCTGCAGTCAAATTTAAGATGTTCCATTTTTAGGCATATCATGGGATCAGTGGAAGTTTCCTAGACAGTGTGGTCTCCTGTTCTGTTAGTTGTGAAGGAAATTGATGTTTGGTTTGGTTTTGACTCCCTCACCCCTCACTCTTCCTTCCTCCCCTCCCTCCATTCTCCACCCTCTCCCCCCTCCAACATTCCCCTCTCCCCAGTTGTTCATCTTCTCGCGGTCGGAGGTGTCTCCAGGAGAGTTTGAGTGCTGGGCTAACTTCGCTGAGCCGTGGGGACTCAAGGCCTACATCACCTGGATGACCCTAGCAGTGTTCTTACTGCCAGCACTAATCATCACGGTCTGCCAGGTACTGTCTACTACTGAAACAGACGTACACACATGCACGCACGCACACACTGCCAGGCTTAATGATCACTGTCTGCCAGGTACGACAACAAGGACACAACACAGTGTGACCACAGAACAAAAATATAATAGAAATGTATCCTTTTTCCACATTGACAGGCACAGCGTTAACCGCGGTGCAATGCCCTTGGAGGGTGCCTGGGATCAGAGACCAGCTGCCCTCCGTTTACCAGTTCACTTCCTATTTCATTATCCTTAAGGCTCTGGTCAAAAGTAGTGCGCTATATAGGGAATAGGGTGAAATTTGGGATGCACACCATATCTCTAAGCTATAGGCTACCTGCCACCCCCGAGAACATACAAAACACAGAATTAAAAAATGGATTTTGCATGAATAAAATTTGCTGTGTTTTGATGGAGCGGTTTTTGGTAGGCTCTGTTGAATAAGCTGCAGGGAGTCAGTTCTATCAGATCAAGGACAGGCCGGACAGCTGGTGGGATAGATGGGGTGGCTGTACTGGCTGGTGTTGTGTAGCGTCCCGTGGGGGATAGAGACATTCTGGGCTACCTCCCTCTGGTCCAGTCAGACTCAGAGAGAGAGCAAGCTGCTCTATTTAAGGAAATATATTTCCAGGGTCCGGCTATTTGCTGTTTCCCCTGGCCTAATTAACACAGCCCACTGTAGACCTACTGCTGTGTGGCTGGCCTGTCAGAACACTACCCACTGTGAGGGACCCAGCGAGGAACCAGAATAACAGTCAAATGAACCAGATCCCAGCCAAAGATTAGGGACATTGAATTAATTTGTGTTTCATTACAAGTGTAGAGCTGGGTTCAAATACTATTTAAAATCTTTCGAATACTTTGAGTGTGTAATTTATTCTGCCTGGAGTTCCCCCGATGGGCGAGTTTGGTGTTTTGGCAATATTCTATTGGTTCCATTATGCCAGGCAAGCTCAGTCAAAACAGCTTAAGTATTTTTAATTATTTAAAGTTGTGTTTGAATCCAGATCTGATCATGTGACCTCCTTGCTAACATGGTTTGGCAAGACATTGTTCTAAGACCCAGTTTCTCATGACCTGCTGGGGTCTTGTGCTTTTTCAGGAAACAGAATCTAGGACATTTAATTGAGTTAGAAAGGTCTATGTTTGGTGTCTGTGTTGGGATGATTAGGTTTAGGAATCGGTTCCAAAATACTTCTCTATGTGCACTCTTTTACTGTCTAAGTACATTTGATCTATTAGTATCTACAGGTAACTGCCAAAATAAAGGAAACACCAACATAAAGTATCTTTAGGGCGTTGGGCCACCATGACCCGCCAGATCAGCTTCAATGCACCTTGGCATAGATTCTACAAGTGTCTGGAACTCTATTGGAGGGATGCAACACCATTCTGAGATTAATCCCATCATTTGGTGTTTTGTTGACGGTGGTGGAAAACGCTGTCTCAGGCACCGCTCCAGAATCTCCCATAAGTGTTCAATTGGGGTGAGATCTGGTGACAGACACACAAACCCTTTAAACACTCTATGCTCCTTTGAGAACCCTCTTTAAAAGTCACTGAGATCTCTTCTTCTAGCCATGGTAGCCAAAATAATGGACGACTGGGCATTTTTATACATGACCCTAAGCATGATGGGATGTTAACTGCTTAATTAACTAAGGAATCTGTGTGGAAGCATCTGCTTTCAATATACTTTGTATCCCTCATTTACTCATTTAAGTGTTTCCTCTATTTTGGAAGTTAGCTGTACGTTTCTATTAGTTGTATGTATTTTACTCTTTTAGTATCTAGCTACATACTTCAGACATATTCAGACTCATTAAGACACATTCATTCATTCACTCATTCATCTATTTCTTTCTAATTCCAGATCCGGATCTTCAGAGAGATTCACAACAACATCTATCTGAAGTCAGAGAGAATGGTGTCAGCAGAGCTCAAGAAGAACAACGATGTCATCTTCCACTTCCACAGAGTCAAAAAGGACGACGACAGAGCGACCAGGGAGCAGGGGAGAGGGGGATGCAGAGGGGGGAGAGGAGATGGAGGGGAACAGCTTCTAAAGACTATGAACAACAACCCCTCCAGCACTCTCTGTAACCCTCTCTTACCGCTCTCCCCCCAGTCTACTACAGCTGTTGTACCCTCAGAGTGCTATCCCTACCTGTCCCCCTCTCCACAATACAGCAGCTGTCACAACAACCACACAGCAGCAACACAGCAAAGCCCCTTCAACACCCCAGATAACATAACCCTCCCCTCCAACCCCGGCCTCAGTGACCAAAGGGGCTCTAGTACAGCTGTAGTTCCCCAATCATGTGACACGTGCTCACATGGATCCCATGGCCCAGTCACCTCAGGTGGTTGTGGTGGTGGTTCAGTGCCTCCTAACAATGGTGGATGCTGTCATGAGGCCTACACATCCTTCGAGCTCCCATCCTCCCCCCGGTGTGTCTCCTCTCCACGCCCATCGCTGGAGTACCCTCCCCCACCCCCCCGGGCCCTGACGCCCCCCTCCATCTCCAAGGCCATGTCTAAGACGGTGAGGATGACTCTGGTGATAGTGTTGGTCTACACAGTCTGCTGGTCCCCCTTCTTCATCGTTCAGCTGTGGGCCGCCTGGGACCCCAACCCTCCAGACCAAGGTTAGAGATCGAAGACGCACGCACACAGAACACACTTACTAAGCACACAAAGCATACTGAGCTCCAATGTATGTCCAAATATTTGGGTCACTGAGGTTAAAAATATGTTATTGTTTTCATATCCACAGTGTTGGGGAGTAGTGAACTACATGTAATTCAACTAGTAATTTAACTACATTTTACAGTAGTTTAGTGGTAGTTGAACTGAATTCAAATCTAGGTAGTGTTTTCAGTAGTTAAAGGTCGATTCCGCCACTTCTCAACCTCATATTCACTATCTCCAGCACCATACCAGTATCTACATATGTAAAAGCAGCACGGTTCTATGATCCGTGGTTAAAAAGATATGAAGAAAGTTCCTAAAAAATTGTTCTCTGTGACATCACATTTCTTAAAAGTAAGAAAAACATTCAACAAGTTTCTGGCCAATAGGAGGGTATTTTCTTGCTCCACGCGTCACCTCAATTCTCATAGTATTTGAAAATCATTGATGTCATCGAGTAGAACTTTTTAACTTTATATTTTTTTCTACAAAATGTAAAAATGCACCGTTTTCACGTATGTAGACACTGGTATTGTGCTGCATTAATGAAAATGAGGTTGAAAAGTGATGGAATTGCACTTTAATTACTTTTAGCCATGTAGTGGTATAGCTAACTACTGGAACTACAAACTATTTTTTTGCAAAAAGAAAAAAATGGGTAAAGTAGGCAATCATTTTCTTTCTTTTTCTTTATCAGACCTGCCCTAATTCTCACTTGAAACATTGTTTTTGTGTTGAAATCCTACAGTCCCACTTTGACGCTGGCATGTTTTGGACTTCTAACACCTTTTTAAACACCTACAGACTTCTGGGTTGTACAATTGGATCTGTCTATTTCTACTACATCCATTGATACCAACCATTAGTCTGTGTGATTAACGGAGGCTGAGCTAGAGTGGTGTTTGTGAGACAAGGGCCGGGGTAGGTTCTTCTGACATCATATGACCCCAAAGTGATCTGTGCTTGCATTTTACAGTCTATGACATTTCAGATTTACATATGATAACTTTTCACGAAGTACTTTTTCAAAGTAACTTTAGTTCAGTAAACTATATTTTTTGTAGGGGTAGCTTTAGTGTAGCTTAACTTCTTTCAGTGTGAAGTAATTGGTAGTAGGGATTAGAGGTCGACCGATTATGATTTTTCACCGCCGATACCGATTATTGGAGGACCAAAAAAAAAGCCGATACCGATTAATCGGACGATTTTTTAAATGTATTTGTAATAATGACAATTACAACAATACTGAATGAACACTTTTATTTTAACTTAATATAATACATCAATCAAATCAATTTAGCCTCAAATAAATAATGAAACATGTTCAATTTGGTTTAAATAATGCAAAAACAAAGTGTTGGAGAAGAAAGTAAAAGTGCAATATGTGCCATGTAAAATAGCTAACGTTTAAGTTCCTTGCTCAGAACATGAGAACATATGAAAGCTGGTGGTTCCTTTTAACATGAGTCTTCAATATTCCCAGGTAAGAAGTTTTAGGTTGTAGTTATTATAGGAATTATAGTACTATTTCTCTCCATTATACAATTTGTATTTCATATACCTTTGACTATTGGATGTTCTTATAGGCACTTTAGTATTGCCAGTGTAACAGTATAGCTTCCGTCCCTCTCCTCGCCCCTACCTGGGCTCGAACCAGGAACACATCGACAACAGCCACCCTCGAAGAATCGTTACCCATCGCTCCACAAAAGCCGCGGCCCTTGCAGAGCAAGGGGAACAACTACTCCAAGTCTCAGAGCAAGTGTCATCACCGATTGAAACGCTAATAGCGCGCACCCCGCTAACTAGCTAGCCATTTCACATCGGTTACACCAGCCTAATCTGGGAGTTGATAGGCTTGAAGTCATAAACAGCTCAATACTTGAAGCACAGCGAAGAGCTGCTGTCAAACGCACGAACGTGCTGTTTGAATGAATGCTTACGAGCCTGCTGCTGCCTACCATCGCTCAGTCAAACTGCTCTATCAGATATCAAATCATAGACTTAATTATAACATAATAACACACAGAAATACGAGCCTTTGGTCATTGATATGGTCGAATCCGGAAACTATCATTTCGAAAACAAAACGTTTATTCTTTCAGTGAAATACGGAACCATTCCGTATTTTATCTAACGGGTGGCATCCCTAACTCTAAATATTGCTGTTACATTGTACAACCTGTCATAATTATGTACAATTCTGGCAAATTAATTACGGTCTTTGTTAGGAATAAATGGACTTCACACAGTTCGCAAAAAAATATATACTTATGTATTGATTTTAAAGAAAGGCATTGATGTTTATGGTTAGATTTGGTGCAACGACAGTGCTAAATCATCACCCGTTTTGGCGAAGTAGGCTGTGATTCGAAGAGAAATTAACAGGCACTGCATCGATTATATGCAACGCAGGACACGCTAGATAAACTAGTAATATCATCAACCATGTGTAGTTAACTAGTGATTATGTTAAGATTGATAGTTTTTTATAAGATAAGTTTAATGCTATCTAGCAACTTACCTTGGCTTCTTGCTGCCCTCGTGTAACAGGTAGTCAGCCTGCCATGCAGGCTCCTCATGGAGTGCAATGTAAGGCAGGTGGTTAGAGTGTTGGACTAGTAACCGGAAGGTTCCAAAAACGAATCCCCGAGCTGACAAGGTGAAAATCTGTCGTTCTGCCCCTGAACAAGGCAGTTAACCCAGTTCCTAGGCCGTCATTGAAAATAAGAATGTGTTCTTAACTGACTTGCCTAGTTAAATAAAGGTGTAAAAAAATATTCATTAATTTAAAAAAGAGAAGAAAATCGGCCAAATCGGTGTCCAAAAATACCGATTTACGATTGTTATGAAAACTTGAAATCGGCCCTAATTAATCGGCCATTCCGATTAATCGGTCGACCTCTAGTAGGGATGCACCGATATTACATTTTTGGCCAATACCGATATTTTCCTTGCCCCCCAAAAAACTATTTTAGCAGCCTTTTAAGCATTCTAGTACATTTAAATAGTTAACTCACACACACACACACACACACACACACACACACACACACACACACACACACACACACACACACACACACACACACACACACACACACTGACCAAAAAGTTATTTTGTTGACATTTATGTATGTCCCTATTACCAGTAAAACATAATCAAAATCTATTTCTTTCACTTACTTGCTGTGCTGTTTCGTTGTTCACTTGTTCAGTCGTTTCAGTCTCAACCAGGATTTCATCATACATGTCAAGCAGTGAACTTTCAGCTCTCTGTCCGTGGCCTCTCTTCCTCGGTGCGCACTGTCACTGTGTCCGTTTCTATCTTGTCCAGCTGTGTCTGTAACATTTCACATAAACCCTGTTTCTTGTCTGCATCGAAGTAGCGGCCCTTGTACCTAGCATTGAGAATGGTGGCAACACAGTAAAGAGGCTCAGAGAGAATGCCACCGAATCGCTTGTTCACAGCCTCTTGTAGAGTACTTTTGCAAGTGTTAACCCCACGGTCTGTGTGGGCAGTTTTGTTAAGCAGGCGTTTCAATGCCATGACAGAGGGTATCACCTCTGCTGCAGGCGCAGTTGATTAGCTTATTTCTCCAGTCAGTTGTTCGAATGGAGCCAGGAGTGTGTTCATGTTTCCAAGTTTCAAACATGTTCTCAAATACCATTGAAATGGCAGCAGCGGTATGAGAACCAGCACATTCTTGAGCATGCAATAGGGCTTTCCTCAGTACAAAATCCTCGTAGATCCACTGTGCTGTCAGACTCAGCATGCTCATGGGACTGGCATCGCTGGTCCAAATGTCAGTCAATCATGAGCTAATAGCAGTGACGCCCATAGCAAGTAGCTCAGGGATGTGAGTTTCAACAATACTATGTAACTCCAGTAGGGCAACATCTGAAAAATAGCGCCTACTTGGTAGTGTGTACCGGGGCTCGAGGTGCTCGACCAGTCGGCGAAAGCCACCATCATCCACGACAGAGAACGGTTGATTGTCAAGGGCAATGAATTCCATTATCTTGGCATTAATGGATTCTGCCTTTGAGTTGTCTCGCTGAAATGCTCTTACTCTTTCAAATGACTGCTGGACTTGAACTTGTTTAGTTGTTGGAAGTGTGCTCTAAGTATTTTTCTGCTTTTGTTCTGTGTAGCATTGTATTTTTGTGGCGTCATTACGTCATCTACCTACGTTATATAGGTATGCATGTCAGCTTTGACATTGGTTTTGCACATCGGCGTTAAACTAGACATCGGGCCATTTTTACCTAATATCGTCCCTAATTGGTAGCTTGGTAAACTATCTTTTCAGAGTAGCTTCCCCAACACTGCATATCCAGAATAATGAAAGCTGGTGAGGAGAGGACGTCTCATAATAATGTCTGGAATGGTATAAATTAAACGGTATCAAACACATGGTAACCATGTGTTAGATGTGTTTGATACCATTCCATTTATTCCATTGCAGCCTTTACTATGAGCCCTTCCTCCGATTTCAAGTGCCACCAGCCACAACTGATCCAGAACTAGAATTTATTTAAGGTCACCATAACATAACTCAACTAGCACTGTGTCAGGTGTCTGCTTACAACTTCAACACTGTGGATTAGTTTTTTCTTCTCTCATCTGAAGCAGAACACACTGGCATGCCCATGCACACACACACACACACACACACACACACACACACACACACACACACACACACACACACACACACACACACACACACACACACACACACACACACACACACACACTGTCACGACTCCTACCGAAAGTGGCTCCTCTCCCTGTTCGGGTGGCGATCGGCGGTCGTCGTCACCGGTCTACTAGCTGCCACCGATCCCTTTTCCCTTTTCTGTTTGTTTTGTCCGTTTAGTTTCACCTGTTCCTTGTTGAGGTTGATTAGTTGGGTTATTTAAGCTGGTAGGCCCGCCTGCTCTTTGTGCTTAACTATTTTTCCCACTGTGTTATTGTGTGGCAGTACGTATTGTGTTGGGCATTTTGTTATTGTGCGCCCGGTATTCTTGGCGAGCGCTATTTTTTCCCTGTGCGTAATAAACGCTATCCTGAACTTTCTGCCTCCTGCGCCTGACTCCGCCCAGATCGTTACACACACACACACACACACACACACACACACACACACACACACACACACACACACACACACACACACACACACACACACACACACACACACACACACACACACACACACACACACTAAGCATACCTCAGTGTCAGTAAATAACCTGTTTATATCTCCTGTTGCTCACACCCCAGACAGATGTTGACATTTCATCAACAATAGCATCTGCCAACAGCTCGCACACAGAGTTAAACACACACATGAATAGGCACCCAACGCATGCAAACACGCACACATAAGTCATCATGCACACACCGATTGCTATCAGCTGTGTAGTCTCTAGTCAACCCCCAGCTCCTTTTATCTTCCTAAACTGGCAATAGTAAAGAGGGAGGAGGCCAGTGCTTGGTGTCCTACTTATTACATAAAAACGGCATGTTAGAAGTAGAAAGTGGCAAAAGGAAATAGGTAAAGTTTAGAGATTTTTGTTCCAGAAAGAAATTTACAGCACGTCTAATAGTGCCAGAGGGAAACTAAAATGGAAAACCGTAAACAGTTCGTTTCCACACTGAATACTGGTACTGTTAAATAGTCACTACTCTCTGTTGTTGCCAAAGAGTAGGAAGGGGACCATGACCTCGATCTCTCCATGCCTATGTCCCAAATGGCACTCTATTCCCTATATTGTGCACTTGAAAAATACTAAGCGATAGACTAGAGAGCTATATCTGCCAGTGGATGCGGTACAGCCGCCACAGGTCTGTCCAGCAAGAACAAGTCAGATATCTTCAGAACAGGTTTATTACAGATAAGGGTTCACCACACCATACTCCTTGATTGACAGTGCTCACAGTGGAAGTGAGAGTGTATAAAAGTGTTTCTATGGAACAGAATAGAAAGGAATAACCACGAGTATAGGCTTACATACAATATACAGGCCCAGTAGATGGTATTGGTGGTGGTATTCGTGCTAGTATCTCGAATACACATAAATACACAATCTCTATACTGCTTATGCCAAGATATAATGTAAGGGGCAAAACAAAATGCATAGGCTATAGTAACACACTTACAGCACAAAAGCCCAATTATTGGTAACCATATGATAACTATACATCAATTGAATGACATAGAAAGTAACTGAAATGTGACTGCAATGTACCCAAGGTCTGCGCATGTGCAGGAGACCACAACAAGGAATAGTAACTGCCCCACCAGGAAAGGCACAGGCTAAATTAGATTACATACATACATACATACGACTAAATATACAGTGCAAGGTAGCATGAGGCTAAATAAAGGTTGTAATTGTCCATAAACACGGCTATAAGTGTAGCGGTCTTTATATGTACCACAGGAGAACCAAGAAATGAAGAGCGACACCACGGCTGTCTTTTAGGCTTTTATGTCGATCTGCAATAGTATTGTGAAAAGACAGGACAGGAACACATCAGTCTCCAATGCACCATCTGACAAGTTGTTCTACACAGGAGCATGAAGAAAGGTAAAACACATATCCTGTCTCACATCCCCAATACATTGCTAGGTGCTTTCAGTGTTGACAGTACCAAAATACAACAACTCATGTACAAAAACACTGCAACACAAACAAGCTACAACGTGAAATCGCCTCTATCCCATTCAGACCTTAGAGGGCCAAAACTACATCTCCCATAATGCAACGCCAGCACCAGTCGGCAGTTTAGCTAACCGTCTGCATCACAGAAAGGCCTGCTAGCTAGCAACAGCAACACTTTTTAGCACTCTGTAAACTATATTAATAACAACAATAAAACTCTCAAAGATACATGTTTCAATAGTCTCACACTCCCTTATAACAATATCTACAGCAATAACCGTGGGATGTTTTATTTATTTCACGTTAGTGCTTTGTAGGACTGAGGAGAACGGGAGCTAACGTGTAATAACGTTACCAGGGTGTTAGTAGGTGACGCAAGCACCCAGATGAAATAAAATACATTTAATGAAACAAAACCCGAAGATGTTAACATCATTCAGCTACTGTAGCTGCCTACCTAACATCAACAGGCAGCACCAGTAGCGCAACAATTAAAAATAGACACCAAAAGTAAAGTTCCTGGCGATCATAGCGATCTGACTCTCCCCCTCTGTCTGAACTTGGAATATTCCTGTTGACCCCCAACCTGGTTGTTCTGTTCTGCCTTGTGTACTATTTAAATCATTTTAAGTTTGATGGAATAACCTTTTTAACTCTCCCACACAAGCTGACAATATGAACGTGAAAATAATATCGTAAAGGAGGCATGTGGTACACAGAGTATAAATTAGCTGGCATGACTGCCTAGCACCTAATTTACTTGGCTAACGTTAGCTGGCTAAAAGAGTAGCATGATGTAAAGGTAAATACCTTCTAAATATGGTAATATGGACTGCCTTAGCAACAGCCAACTAAAGAAGCAATGACATGTACAGCACTTACAATTAGATGCACGCAATAACAGAAATCATAGAAAACAGTCCAATATGTCCTTCCTTCTCTTCAGACCGCGCGATCTCAATCTGATGGCAGGAGGTACACGGGGAATGCCGGACTGTGATTGGCTGATACAAGTGGGGTGATTTATAGGTACCACTTTGGTGAAGATGAGGTGTTGGGCAAATACAATTTAACTACTAGATTAGGGGTGATGAAACGGCTAAATAAGAGCTGGCCTTTTTAACAGCACTATTGTAAAGTAGTGTGTACACTTATTACTATGGAATTATAAACGGGGTATCAGTCCAGTTATTGGAAAAAATTGTATTCTAAGAAGACCTGACTTGTCAGTTATTTTAGTTATGGCTCCATAAAACTACAGTTAGAATAATAGTAATTAATTGATTCATCTGAAGCTATGAATTCTTTGAGAATCAATCGGAGTTCTTTCCCAGAATAATAAGACAAACACAAGTTCTTTATACAATCAACATGCAAGCAGTTCATTCTAGTCCCGTGAGATCACATGGTACCAGTTAAAAGTTTGGACACACCTACTCATTCCAGGGATTTTATTTATTTGTACTATTTTCTACATTGTAGAATATTTGTGAAGACATCAAAACTATGAAATAACACATATGGAGTCATGTAGTAACCAAAAAAGTGTTTAACAAATCAAAATATATTTTATATTTGAGATTCTTCAAAGTTGCCACCCTTTGCCTTGATGACAGCTTTGCACACTCTTGAGATTCTTTCAACCAGCTTCATGATGTAGTCACCTGTAATGCATTTAAATTAACAGGTGTGCCTTGTTAAAAGTTCATTTGTGGACTGTCTTTCCTTAATGCGTTTGAGCCAATCAGTTGTGTTGTGAGAAGGTTGGGGTGGTAAACAGAAGATAGCCCTATTTGTTAAAAGATCAAGTCCATATTATGGCAAGAACAACTCAAATAAGCAAAGAGAAACGACAGTCCATCATTACTTTAAGACATGAAGGTCAGTCAATCCAGAACATTTCAAGAACTTTGAAAGTTTCTTCAAGTGCAGTCGCAAAAACCATCAAGCGCTATGATGAAACTGGTTCTCATGAGGACTGCCACAGGAAAGGAAGACCCAGAGTTACCTCTGCTGCAGAGGATACGTTCATTATTGTTAACTGCACCTCAGATTGCAGCCCAAATAAATGTTTCACAGAGTTCAAGTAACAGACACATCTCAACATCAACTGTTCAGAGGAGACTGCGTGAATCAGGCCTTCATGGTCAAATTGCTACAAAGAAACCACTACTAAAGGACACCCATAAGAAGAAGAGACTTGCTTGGGCAAAGAAACACGAGCAATGGACATTAGACCGGTGGAAAGCAAGTTTGAAATTTTTGGTTCCAACCGCTGTGTCTTTGTGAGATGCAGAGCAGGTGAATGGATGATCTCCACATGTGTGGTTCCCACCGTGAAGCATGGAGGAGGAGGTATGTGGTGGTGCTTTTCTGGTGACACTGTCAGTGATTTATTTAGAATTCAAGGCACACTTAACCAGCATGACTACCAAAGTATTCTGGAGCGATACGCCAGCCCATCTGGTTTGCGCTTAGTGGGACTATCATTTTGTTTTCAACAGACAATGACCCAAAACACACCTCCTGACTGTGTAAGGGCTAGTTGACCAAGAAGGAGAGTGATGAAGTGCTGCATCAGATGACCTGGCCTCCACAATCACCCAACCTCTGTTTTTAGCAAAGAGGAGGAACGTTTATTCTATATGACCCCTTACCTATCTATATCTCTGACCTTCACACTCTATTGCGATCATTCAGCTCTGCTGTAATTTACTGGTTGTAGCCTATGGCTGCTGTGCTGCTGGCTCTGGCAATGTAATGTTCCTCACTGCCCTGCAGGCTGACTGATGGCTGCGTGTGCGTTTGCCCGATCGCGTCTGTGTGTGTGTCTTTGTCTGACCGTGTGTGTGTCCTCTCTCTCTCTGCAGGCGTAGCGTTCACCATCCTGATGCTGCTGGCCAGTCTGAACTCGTGTACCAACCCCTGGATCTACACCTTCTTCAGCAGCTCTGTGTCCAGGGAGCTACAGGCCATGTTACGCTGCAGACCAAGAACCCCGCGCAGGGGCTCCATACCTGACGACTCCACCACCACACACACCTCCACCACCAAGGACAGCCTCTACTGACACACTCAGACACTCACACGTACGTACAGTTGGGTCAATATTTGTTGACACCGTTGATAAAGATGAGCAAAAAAATCATTAGGAAATAAATAATACGAATACTGAGCCATATTGTATGCTATTTTTGTTGTTGAAAATTATATTCATTGATACTAATACAATTGCTTAGAGAAGGAGATTTTGGTAAACAAGTCATTTAAAAAATCTCATAAAGATAGGGATCAAAGTTATTGGCACCCCTGTTTTCAATACTCCAGCACCCTACCCTTGTGAGGATAACGACACTGAGCCCTTACATTTTTGTTGTTGTTGATGAGATTGGAGAACACATTGGGAGGGATCTTAGACCATTCCTCCATACAGAATCTTTCCAGATCTTTGATATCCTTCATCTGTGGCGCATATGGACTGCCCTCTTCAATTCAAACCACAGGCTTTCAAGTCCGGAGACTAAGATGGGATGCCCATTGCAGAATGATGATTTGGTGGTCAATTAACCATTCCTTTAAGGATTTTTAAATGTCCTGGTACTTGATAAAGTGCATGATGCCGTTGACCTTAACAAGGGCCCCAGAACCAGTGGAAGCCAAATAGCCCCACAACATCAAAGATCCACCACCATATTTTTACATTAGGTATAGGATACTTTTCTACATATGCATCTTTCTTTCGACGCAAAACCCACCACTGGTGTACGTGACCAAAGAGCTTTATTTTCATGCCATCCAACAAATGTAAACTCCTGGAGTTTGATACATGGCATTGGCACTTGGATTGGAACCGGTACTGTGGTCAGATGACATGAAAAAAGAGCTCTTCTGCCACGCACACCTGTGGTGGGTTTGTCGTTGAAAAACAGAAGTATACGCAGAAAAGTACCTCACACCTACTGTAAAATATGCTGGTGGATCTTTGACGATGCAGTCCATACGCGCTGCAGACGAAGTATATCAAGGATCTGGAAATATTCTGTATGGAGGAATGATCTAAGTTCCCTCCCAATGTGTTTTCCAATCGCATTGTTATCCTCACAAGGGTAGGGTGCTGGAGTATTAATAAAAACAGGGGTGTCAATCACTTTGATTCCTATCTTTTTGAGATTTTATTTATTACTTTTAAAAATATATATATTCTTCAATTTTTTAGAGCACACACACTCCACCAAGGACAACTTGTACTGTCTCACACACACACCACCACCTCCACTGCTGCCAGCACCTAAGACTAGAGGACAGCCCGCACTGACCTTCAGGCAGCAAACACATTTCCCCCAACACGGAAACATGGACAGCTGTGTTATGGCCAGAAAGGAAGGACCCCTATGAAACATCCCCTGTCTGTCTGTCTGTCTGTCCCCTCTGTCTTCTCTCCCTCACACCGAGGAGGTTGCTATTGAACGAGAGGAGAAACGTGAGTCAGCTGAGGAGGACAAATGTGAGTGAAGACATCGACACTACGTAATGGAATATACACCTTTACAGCACCTGTATAGGTACTGTACCTATAAATATTAATATATCAACAGCAGGATCAGATGTTCACTTGGTAGAAAACGGAACGAAAACAGAGAAAGATATTCAAATTCTCCTTTGAATAAGCAGACCATGGAGTATAAACATCCTGTATTATACGTTGTCTCTACATGTCTCTATATAAAGAGAACAGTGCAGTTGTCGGCTACAAGGCTACAAATTACTTCACCTCCCGCAAGAGGGCATGGGCAGTACATTAAATGTTTGTTGACTGGACTACATGCCTAATGTACAAAGCAGTGCATGAGCTCACAGTACGCTATGGTTCAAACTACAGAACAAAGCAGCCAGACAGCAGACTGAGTGAGAAAGAGAGAGAGAGCAAGAGAGAGAGAAAGAGAAAGGGAGAGAGAGAGAGAGAGAGAGAGAGAGAGAGAGAGAGAGAGAGAGAGAGAGAGAGAGAGAGAGAGAGAGAGAGAGAGAGAGAGAGAGAGAGAGAGAGAGAGAGAGAGAGAGAGAGAGAGAGAGAGAGAGAGAGAGAGAGAGAGAGAGAGAGAGAGAGAGAGAGAGAGAGAGAGAGAGAGAGAGAGAGTGTACAGGCTCAGTGAGCACAGCCTTGCCATTGAGAAGGGTAGACACAGGAAAACCTGGCTCCCTGTAGAGGAAAGGCTGTGCAACCACTGCACAACAGCAGAACCTGAGACGGAGCTGCATTTCCTGACAAAATGTCAAAAATATTAAACAATTAGAGAGTGTCATTTCCCCAAATTTGAAACCCTTATTCAAGTTTTCAAAGACCTCTCTGATGAAAGTAGGCTACCCGTCCTGTTGGGGATGACGCAGAGAGCTGTGGGTTGGCAGTGCACTACATTTCTGCCTGCCATAAGTTGAGGGACAGTGTCTGACAGACCAATCAACGTGCACATGTCCTCTACTGTATGCTTATTGTTATTGTTCAAAGTATAGTTATTTTGACCCTTGGTTATTGTTGTTACTGTTGTCCCGTTAACAATTTTGATTCTTATTATTTTCATATTGTAAATATCCAAAGTAAGCTTTGGCAATATGTACATTGTTACGTCATGCCAATAAAGCAAATTGAATTGAAAAAAATAAAATACAATTGAGAGAGAGAGGGGGAGAGAGGGAGAGAGGGAGAGAGAAAGAGGGGGGGAGAGAGAGAGAGAGAGAGAGAGAGAGGGAGAGAGAGAGAGAGAGAGAGAAAAAAAAGCTGATACTGGTGCAATGGTTGGTTCTGATTACATATGCATGATTTTATAATCTCCTACATTGTATGCATGAGTGTGTGGATTGAATATGCAGATAGAGAAACAATCTGTGCCCCAAATGGCATCCCATTACCTACAAATTGCACTTATTTTGACCAAAGCTCTATGGGGCCTGGTCAAATGTAGTGGACTATATAGGAAAGAGGGTGCCATTTTGGACGCAGCTACAGATGCTCTGGGGCTGTGGGAGGGTGAATGGGACTCATTCCACAGAGCCAAGTCTTTGGATCTCTGTACTACCTACCACTTGTATTGATTAACTAGCTGAGTGTACGTGTGTGTGTATGTGTGTGTGTCTGCACGTGTGCGTGTTTGTGTGTGTGTGTCCTTGTCTCTCTTCTGTCTCTTCTTGTAGGGAGATCCTATGCTGATTATTGGCTGCAACCCAACTCCAATCAGAGGCCTGAAGAGAGGAGAGGAAAGGTGATATGAAGGTAGAGGAACAGTGGATGACTTTTACTCTTTTGTTTAGATCTAGAGTAACTGTCTGAATCCCAGTAGAGGGAGAGGGAGGGAGGGAGAGAGATAGAGAGAGTGAGCATTTCCCATGCCAATAAAGCCCTTAAATTGAATTGAATTGAGAGACAGAGAGCGAGGGAGAGTGAGTGTGAAAGAAATAACTGAAGAGGACCATTTTTGGAAGCAGAATAAACAGAGGATGACAGCGTGGGAGCATGTTCAACATAGCGAGAAGAGATAGAGAGAGAGAGAGAGACTTCTTAGAAGTACTTCCTAGAAGTGCAATACCACCGTCACCGTCATGTATGGATGTCACACTATGAGTATAGCTCATAAACACATGGAAACGTGACTCTTCACAGACTGCCCACGAGAGAGATATCACATTGCTAATATGCAGTGATGACCACATCTGAATATTTTATGGTGTCAAGTCCATGCACAAGTAATAACACATTGTAGAAAAACCACGAGGAATTTAATTTAGACTGTACAATGACCGAAATTACCATTCCATGTAAATCAATGATTTTAAATATATTTATTGAAAGTATTGCAGAGGCACAGTACAGTACGACCATTATTATTTACAGATTGTGTAAGAGATTATGATGAATATATACTATGTCCGACATACAGGTAACTGCCAAAATAAAGGAAACACCAACATAAAGTGTCTTAATAGGGCGTTGGGCCACCACTAGCCGCCGGAAACAGCTTCAATCCGCCTTTGCATAGATTCTACAAGTGTTTGACACCTTTCATCAATTGGTGTTTTAATGACGGTGGTGGAGATCTGGTGATCTGAGACACACACACACACAGACACACATAAATAATGGGCAACTGAGCATTTTATATATGACCCTAAGCATGGTGGGATGTTAATTTCTTAATTAAATCAGGAACCACCTGCTTTCAATATACTTTGTATCCCTCGTTTACTCAAGTGTTTCCTTTATTTTGACAGTTACCTGTATTTTCTATAATTGTAAAGGCTCCAACAGAGATGTACTTGAGTAAAGTGATAAAGAACCAAAAAGACTACACTACTGTTCAAAAGTTTGGGGTCACTTACAGATGTCCTTGTTTTTGAAAGAAAATCTAATTTTTTGTCCATTAAAATAACATCAAATTGATCAGAAATACAGTGTAGCCATTGCTAATGTTGTAAATGACTATTGTAGCTGGAAACTGCAATTTTTTTATGGAATATCTACATAGGCGTACAGAGGCACATTATCAGTAACCATCACTCCTGTGTCCCAATGGCACGTTGTGTTAGCTAATCCAAGTTGATCATTTTAAAAGGCTAAATGATCATTAGAAAACCCTTTTGCAATTATGTTAGCACTTTTCTTTAAAAAACAAGGACATTTCTAAGTGACCCCAAACTTTTGAACGGTAGTGTATATACCAAATATGTTAATGCTACAATATCTGCATAGGAAACAAAGAATAGCCACATGTTCAGGTCTAACGTACAGTAACAATGAAGTTGAGATGTATAAGATAATATTTACTAGATACTGAATTTAGTATGCTTTAGTAGGACTAAGATGAGTTGTGTTTTGGAAATATAGAATGAGGGCATCCGTTGTCTATTAAGGTGAAACTATCATTCAGTTGATATCAGGATCCAAATTAGCCTGGTCCCAGATCTGTTTTTGCTGCTTTGCCTATTGTCATGGCAAGGCAGCACAGACAGATCTGGGACCAGGCTAGATCCAAATCACTCAGAACCTAACAAAGTGCCTGTATTGTTATAGCCAGTGCTTGACTTGAACTGAAACATGCTCCGGTACTCGTTTTGGGTGCCTGTACTCTTTATATTCAGGTGCAGGAGCTCCACAATACTTTTGAGCTAATATTCTATAAGAGGAACAGGAGCTCAAGCAGTGGAACATTTGAGGCACCGGTACTCAGCTCCGGTGAGCTCCTGCCCAAGTCAAGCACTGGTTATAGCAGCAATAAAATAAATAGTAGAGAGAGGGGCCTCCCTAGCCTGGTCTCAGATCTGCTATCTTGCCAACTGACCATAGGAGTTGGCAATACAACACAAACAGATCTGAGACCAGGCTAGGGCCCCATCCTAGGACAATACAGTATTTACTGTAGTAGAGAGGCCTTATAATACAGATCTGGTAGTAGAGAGGCCTTATAATACAATATAATACAGCATTTACTGTAGTAGAGGGACCTCACACATTGGACAATATAATACAGTATTTACTCTAGTAGAGGGGCCTCACACATAGGACAATATAATACAGTATTTACTCTAGTAGAGGGGCCTCACACATAGGACAATATAATACAGTATTTACTGTAGTAGAGGGGCTTCCCTCTAGACAGACAGACAAACCACAAAAAGCAGGGATCAGATTCATATTATGTCAGACCTCAAGTCATGTTATATGTTCCACATGTGTTTATATCTCTAATTTATTCTATGTCTAAACAAATGAGAAATGGACATATTTAAGTTCCCGTTGTTACTACCTTATGTTCCTGTATGTAGCGATGTATGTATGTCTGTTTTTGTTATATTTTCTATTCCTTTATTTATTTATAATAATACACTAAATAGGCCCTTCAACTGCATGACAGACTTATGACAACAATAATCTGTTACAAACCTTTCTTTAAGATCATTATTACTATGATAGCTACATACGTACATGTTGTAACTTTGTGTGTATAAAAAGAGATTAAATCCACATGTCTGTGTCTACCAATTTCAAATGAGACTTTCTCCAGTGTGGTTTGTGAACTGTATTTAAGAAAACGTGTGATACGTGTCTTTATTGTGTGACCAGTATAACTAAATGAACAAGATGTTTTTACGTGTCAGTCCAGTAGATCAGTTACAGTAGGCTGATGGTCATGATGGCTCAGTGCTTCATCTGTATGATTTGTGTTCAGGTTTCAACATTATATCCTTTTCACATGAGCCGTAGTGTTCCCGCCTGGTTCCGCATCGTCCACCATAGTTACTGTAACCGTAAAGGGATGGCGTTATAATAAGACATGCAAGCCAGTTTGAAAAGAGTATTACAGTTCTGTGGGATCTCTCCTAGAACAGAGATGTTGTTTATCTATCCTGCACTCTTTCTAGCCTTTTATATGTTTTTCATCCGTTACAACTACTGTATATTCCCTACGAATAACACTACGGCTCGGCTCGGCTAAGTAGTGTTTAAAGGGTGTCATGTCCTCTGGAAGTTCCAAACAAACAAACACATTTCTATTGACAAAAAGGAAGTGGATTGTTGTTGTTGTTATTGTTGTGTTGATTGTTTATTGTTGTTGTTGTTGAGAGCTCTCAGGTAGCTTTTCTGTTCAGATAGTTTTTTTCTTGATTTTTAACAGATTCATAAGCCAAGAAAAATATGTTTTCAAGGTGGATTATACTTTCCTGAACGCATCCGCTTGTGGCGCAACCAACGAATACACAAGAGGATGGAAATAAAAACACTGACTCCGGTGTAGAAAAACAAGTTCCCCACAAGAATTACAATATCATTCCTAGAAACATTTCCCCTGTCTGTTTCCTTGTCTTCACTGGGGTAATCTTGCATGCATAGCAGACTTCCTTTTCAGCCGGGGGACAAGCCAAGGTTTTCTCTAGACACACACAAACATTAGTTAATATAAAACCACTGGCTGTTATAAATCTTGAGTGCTGTCAGAGGTCATTGATAGAGCATAGCCAGGGCAGGGTCAGTGGTCATTTGTAATCTGACAGGAGCTCGGCTCAGCACAGAGCTCCATCTGTGTCCATAGGACAGGCCTGGGTTCAAATAGTATACATTTTTTAAAAATACTTTAAGCGTCTGCTCTGGCCTGCCTAGAGTGCCAGATGGACATGGTTTGCAGTTTTGGGACTATTCTGTTGGCCCGTTAAGCCAGACAAGCTCAATCAAGCAAAGATGAAGGCATTGGAAATTATTTCAAATATTATTTGAACCCAGGTAGTTCCAGTCCATAAAGAGGACTCATGCTGAGCTCGGCCTACTCTGTCTGATGTCTCCAGTCAAGGTCACTTATTCATTACAGAGACGGCACTGCAGGGTCGGCTCCCTAGGCCTGCCAGGACACCTCGCTGTGACTGGGTATTAGTGTGTGTGCTTGTGTGTGCGTGTGTGTGCGTGCGCGTGTGTGTGTGGACGTGATTAACTATACTTGTGGGGACCAGAAGTCCCCACAAGAATAGTAAATTAACAAAAATGTTGGACATTTTGTTAGTCCCCACAAGGTAAAATGCTATTTCTAGGGGGTTTAGGGTTAAGGTTAGAATTAGTGTTAGGCTTATAATTAGGTTTAGGGTTAGTTTTAGGAGCTAGGGTTAGGGGTTAGGGAAAATTGGGTGCGTGCGTGCGTGCGTGTGTGTGTGTGTGTGTAACAGGCTATTAGAGAAATTAACAACCAGCTGTGTGACAGTATGACTGTATGAATGGCCTGGCCAGGGACATACTAGGTGAACTTCCTCATTCAAATCAATTATATTAGGGTCAGCCAAGGACTTCTGAGGATGGCAGTCTGAATGAAGGGCTCATGGAATAACCCTCATAAACTACGCCAATAAATCAGATTATAAAAGACAGACCCGAATCCTCCCTCCAACACATTAGGCTAGGCTGCACAACACTGGGCAATCAGTTGCTGTGTCCAAAATGGCACCATAGTTCAAAAGTAGTGCACTGTATAGGGAAAAGGGTGCTATTTCAGATTCAGCCTGTGTATGTTACTCAACCTCAGTGTGACCTGAGGCACACACACACACACACACACACACACACACACACACACACACACACACACACACACACACACACACACACACACACACACACACACACACACACACACACAGTGTGAAGGCTAAATAAGCTGCAGTTGATTAACACACTTTCACACTGTAACACATTTGATGTAACAAATAGTAAAAACAAACAATCTGGGTAAACCATTATGCTGATCAAACACAAAGATTTCACTTCTTTCTTTCTTTCTCTTGATTACTTTTTATTTAGCGAGGAGCAGTGGTGTAAAGTAATTAAGTCAAAATCGTTTTTTTGGGGTATCTGTACTTTACTATTTATAGTTTTGAGTGCTTTTACTTTTACTTCACTATATTACTAAAGAAAATAATATACTCCTTACTCCATACATTTTCCCTGAGACCCAAAAGTACTCGTTACATTTTGAATGCTTAGCAGGACAGGAAAATGGTCCAATTCACGCAATTATCAAGAGAACATCCCTGGTCATCCCTACTGCCTCTGATCTGGCAGACTCACTAAACACAAATGCCTTGTTTGTAAATTATGTCTGAGTGTTGGAGTGTGCCTCTGGCAATCCATACATTTAAAAAAACAAGAAAATGGTTCCATCTGGTTTCCTTAATATAAGGAATTGAAATGATTTATACTTTTACTTTTGATACTTAAGTATATTTTAGCAATTACATTTAATTTTGATACTTAAGTATATTAAGAACCAAATACTTTTAGACTTCTACTCAAGTAGTATTTTACTGGGTGACTTTCACTTTAACTTGAGTAATTTTCTATTAAGGTACAGTGTATCTTTACTTTTACTCAAGTATGACAATTAGGTACTTTTCCCCCACTGTCAAGGTGTATCTAGAGACTTGTCTGTCAGAACAGCTGCAAATATTATTTAGGGAGTTTGTTTCTTTCCAGGAAATCTTCTCAGGCCACAGGCATTTGCAGCGTCTATATTTATGACTATAATTTAACTACAACTGTTTGCAACTTCATCAGTCACACTCCAAATATAGTCACACGTTCTTTTATAATGTTGGATATCCCAATTTATTTATTTTTATATGTGAATATTTTTGAAAGGAGTTTGTATTTGCATTCTTTTTATTGTCGCTTGAGGTTATTTTGTTAAGCGGCCAATAGAATCGGGGTGAGAGTTTATCACTTAACACCCGCATGTTGTTGCCATGGTTATGGAGTGTTTTGAGGCTTGTCTTTTCCATGCTCATTGAAGATCCTGTGATTTGTCCAGCATGGTAAAAACAGACATGTGGTCCTGAGAGAAAAACAAGTATTTTTATTAGCGCTCTTTTCTTTCTTTTGAAGTTTTTTTTTACAGGTTTTATGGGCAACAAAGTTCTGAGCAAAATATCTCCTGCACTTTACAATAGCAGTTCACAGACACTGAAAAATAGAATGTTAGTACTTCCGGGTCTTTTGAAATGTGTATCTAAACGAACAATGGCTCATGGTGCTTTGACCGTTGGGCGTGAGAGAGGGAGAAACTCTATTATGATTTACTAGGAGGGAATAGATGGATGTTTTCAAATAAAAGAGAAAAAATATGTCTGCCCTTAGATGGTTCGCACTTATCAAAACAACAACACAGAGTTACACATGGGATAAACAAACGTACAGTCAATAACACAATAGAAAAATCTGTATACAGTGTGTGCAAATTAAGTAAGTTAGTGAGGGAGATATAAGTCTGCAACTTCAGTGATTTTTGCAATTCGTTCCAGTCATTGGCAGCAGAGAACTGGAAGGAAAGGCGGCCAAAGGAGGTGTTGCCTTTGGGGATGACCAGTGAAATATACCTGCTGGAGCACATGTTACGTGTGGGTGTTGCTATGGTGACCAGTGAGTTGGGATAAGGCGGAGCTTTACCTAGCAAAGACTTATAGATGACCTGGAGCCAGGGGGTTTGGCGACGAATATGTAGCGAGGACCAGCCAACGAGAGCATACAGGTCGCAGGGGTGGGTAGTATATGGGGCTTTGATGACAAAGCGGATGGCACTGTGATAGACTGCATCCAATTTGTTGAGTAGAGTGTTGGAGGCTATTTTGTAAATGACATTGCCGAAGTCAAGGATTGGTAGGATAGTCAGTTTTATGAGGGTATGTTTGGCAGCATGAGTGGAGGCTTTGTTGCGAAATAGGAAGCCGATTCTAGATTTAACTTTGGATTGGAGATGCTTAATGTGAGTCTTGAAGGAGAGTTTACAGTCTAGCCATACACCTAGGTATTTATAGTTGTCTACATATTCTAAGTCAAAACCGTCCAGAGTAGTGATGCTAGTCGGGCGGGCGGGTGCGGGCAGCGATCGGTTGAAAAGCATGCATTTCGTTTTACTTGCCTACAATGATAGCCTACAATGACAGAGGGAAGCTGAGAAAGAAGCTGAGAAAGAAACAGAGGGAAAGAGAGGGAAGGAAAGATGAGAGAGAAGAAAAGTAAAACATTGAGGAACCCGGTTGATGTCACCCCACTTTTATTTTACAGAACAAAAGAAGACAACGGGGAAGATACAGTAAAGACATAGGTTGCTTCCCAAATGGCACTCTATCCCCTATAAAGTACACTACTTTTGACCAGAGTCGGCTAATAGGGTGCCATTTGGGACGGGCCCATACTGTAAGAGACATACTGTAAAACACTTCCCATAGATCAATGATGGACATTACAGCAGAAGAACCATCCATTATTCTCAATACAACATCAGTGTGTGGTATTCCGCTAGGGGTGATACTGTACTATATCAAATCCAAAGACATGTCTGACACTAACTCTTCTATTATAATTTATGATTTATTACATTGTTATGTTTAGCAACTAAAACCCTCCTCCAAACTGTCTGAAATGACAACCTGGACTCAGTGGTATACGTAACATAGTAAATGAAAATCAGGGACACTCAAATTAGTGTGATATGTTACATTTGGTATGGTATGTAATCATTTGCGGATGTCCATTTCGTATGATATGTTATGAATTCCAATTCGTATGATATGTTACGAATTGAAATTCGTACAATATATTAAGAATTTTCCATATATATGATGAGCAACAACAGTGAATCCTCTATTCATCCAGTATGCAGTGTCTCCCTGGCCCTGTGGCCCCTGACGCCCACCCAATCGGCCCCGGTAGCGGAGCACCTATGTTACGAATTCCAATTGGTTGTGGCTAACATTAGCTAGGTGGCTAGGTCACTAAGGCTAATGTTACCTAGGTGGCTAACATTAGCTAGGTTAAAGGTTATAGGCTTAGGTTAAGGTTAGGGTTAAGATTAAGATTAAGGTTAAGGTTAGGAGTTGGGTTAAAGGGTTAAGGTTAGGGGAAGGGTTAGCTAACATGCTAAGTAGTTGGAAAGTAGTTAAAAAGTAGTAAGTAGTTGCACATTTTCTAAAGTTATCTGTGTTGAGATTTGAACACGCAACCTTCGGGTTGCTAGACATTCACGTTATATGCCTACCCACCAACCTTCCTACTTTCGTTTATACATTAGCTAATCTTCTGTAATATTTAACCACACCAAACATAACATGTCATACTAATTTGAGTGTCCCGGATTTTTGTTTACAATGTTATGTCTTGTCTATGAGACTAGCCCGGAACTGAAGATGGTCCATGTTAAAACAAATATACTGTACGTGTTAAGGCAGTAAATATCATAGAGAAAATGTTTATCTTTCAGAGGGTTAAACTGTTATGTTTAGCTCTTCAGCAACTAAAACTCTCCTCCAAACTGAAGGGCCTCAACAAAGGTTACTGTCTGCCTGCCCGCATGCCTGTCTGTCTGACTGTCTGTAGAAAACAGCTGGTCTGGTTCGGTAGCTACTTCATGTGAGAATAATTTGCGTGACGCCAGTTTCCACTCTGCTGAGTCCTGCTAAGCTCCTTTGGTGTCTGCAGCCCAGAGCCCTAGCCCGGTGGTGTGTGTGTGTGTGTGTGTGTGTGTGTGTGTGTGTGTGTGTGTGTGTGTGTGTGTGTGTGTGTGTGTGTGTGTGTGTGTGTGTGTGTGTGTGTGTGTGTGTGTGTGTTGGCACAAAGGCCCCCAGAGCAGAGCCTGTTTCACACCTCTGACAAATGACTTTTCCTCTGCCTGATGGAGCAGACACACAGCTACAGTACACTACAGTACACTACAACTCCATTAACACACTCTTAATCCTAACCCCACACTCCAGTCCAAATCCTAGACACTGAGCCAGAGATGGACTAGCAAACTGCCATTTCCTTTTCAACAATTATAAGTGCACTGAAGCGATGTTGATACCCAAGTCAGAATAAAAGATGAGTTTGAATAAAAGAAACATGAGTATCAAAATCTTCAGTCCACTGATAGTTGTTGAAAAGAAAATGCCAGCCTCTGACTCTGTGGGTCTGTTTGCTAGTCCATCTCTGGCTCAGTGTCTAGGATGTATCATTATCTCTCATTGCTGTAAAGGAATATATATATAAAGGAATACACAGACCCACTACTACAGTACATTAAACCCACTCAAAGACTGAACGAGAGATGGGATTTGAATTTTCAACAACTATCAGCGCAGTGAAGTGATCCCTCATGTGAAGAAATTATAACCACACATTATTTGTTTAGGTAGGCTATAATTTTCAACAAGAAAAATAATAACTCAATTGATCAACACATGTAGCCTCACGAAAGTACTGTATTAATTTAACAAAGAAAGAAACAAAAACAAAAATGCTGTACTCTAAATCTTTCCAAGTGAGCAAAACAGGTTGTAATGACAATTTCAACCATATTTCAAACCAGTTCTGCTTGTAAACATGTTATAATCATAGGCGCCTGAGCAATGGAGCAAACAGAGCAGCTGCAACCCCACTGTCAAAGGGTGCAAACGTATGCTTTTTTACTAGAAAATTGTCAAGATCCATTGGGTAATTTGTCATTTTCAATGATTAGTAATGTTTTGAGCTAGTCTGTATTAAAATAGATCTCCATTTGAAATATTATATAACAATTAACAGATTGTAGGCTACTTAGCACCCCCGTCACCTCAAGATGAATGGTTTTGTCGACCACTCTAAAGTTTTGGTTCAGTGCAGTTGGAAAGCAAGTTGGACCACTGGTGTGTAAAATCAAAAGGCACCTGCAAAATCTATTTTGTTGCGCTGTTGTTACATTTGTATCTGTTGTTTCATGTCTGATGGTGTTGGTCCAATGGTGTTTCCATATCATTTGCATGCACCACGAGCAAATGTATTGTGTCATTTCACTTTGCCTGTAAGAACCATGACACGCATGGGCATGTCTGATTAGGCTTATCTGTAATCTTGGTGATGCAGAAGTTCAATTCTGTCTCGAATGTTTGTCATTTCCTCTTTATCTGTCCATGAGATTTGCAGGGAGACTAGGGGTAAGAGGGTTGGACCAGTAACAGAAAGGTTGCTGGTTCAAATACCCAAGCTGACAAGGAGAAAAATCTGTCGATGTGCCCTTGAGCAAGGCACTTAACCCTAATTCGCTCCAAGGGCACCATACTACTGTGGCGGACCCTGTAAAACAACACATTTCACTACACCTATCTGTTGTATGTGACAATAAAACATGATTTATTTTTGATGTAGCGCAGACTCCGACTCCGGTTGCACCTTAGCAGAAAACTGCATGTCCAGTAGTTTGCGGGCTGTTAATGAGTAGCTCGCAAGATAGTTAGAAATAATCAGTAGGCCTAATATTACATTATTACATCTGTGAAAGTGTTTTTCTCCCCATGTCGCTCCGGCGCTCGACCTCACTGGTTAACTAACCACCAGCCCTGGCAACCATGAATCCACACGCCTGCTCCCTATCATTACGCACACCTGGGCATCATTATTTCCTTGATTACTCTCTCTCTTATTTAGCCCTCAGTAGCCATCAGTCACAATGTAGTATTGTTTTTATTCACGTTCTGTACACTTCTCATGTTTTGTTTATCTGCGTTTATCATTATTAAACTCACCTTCGGCACCTGCTTCCTGACTCCCGCCGTATACGTTACAGAATACTACCTCGACATATGGAAGCAGCAGAAGATAAAACCATCT
Source organism: Salvelinus namaycush (assembly GCF_016432855.1). Taxonomy (NCBI): domain Eukaryota; kingdom Metazoa; phylum Chordata; class Actinopteri; order Salmoniformes; family Salmonidae; genus Salvelinus; species Salvelinus namaycush. The sequence continues at coordinate 12,966,171 of NC_052322.1, forward strand.
CCCAAACGGTCAACGAACAAGGTCTTCTACTCCACCAACACCACGACCAGCTGGTGCAACTGGGTGTGGCTATGGAGGAGGTCCTCTGCGTTCTCCTCTCCTCTTCCGGACCACGCCCTGGATAATCGACAAGTGGGATCTGGCATTATCACACGTCACAGCACCACTCAACTTCACCGTGGGATCTATGCACCAAGAGGGCCTTCCTTCCCTCATCATCATGCACCAGGAGAGCCTTCCCTTCCTCATCATCCTCGGCCTCCCGTGGCTCCAACGTCATGACCCCACCATCTCCTGCTCGAGGATAGAAGTTACCGACTGGGCACCCGGATGCCGGAAGACCTGCTTTCCCTTGCCCTGTGGTTCCACATCGGTTGAGAGTCCTGTGGTTGCCCTCCAGCCCGACATCACGGAGGTTTACCAGGATCTCTGGGAGGTGTTCTCCAAGACCCAATCCACCTGTCTCCCTCCTCATTTCCCCTGGGACTATGCCATTGACCTGCTAAAAGGCTCTGCGCCATCACGTAGCCACGTCTACCCTCTGTCAGTGGCTGAGACCGAGGCCATGGAGGAGTACATCCAGGAGGCTCTCCAACAGGGTTTTGTCTGCTCATCCTGCATTGGCAGGATTCTTCTTCGCGACCAAGAAGGATGGGGTCTGCATCCCCGCGTCGATTACAGAGGTCTCAATTCCATCACCAATAAGTATCATTACCCTCTCCCGTTGGTACCGGCCGCCATCGAACAGGGGCCAGCTCCGCAGGGCCCGTTTGTTTAGGAAGCTCGACCTACAGAGCGCCTACAATCTTATCCGCATCCGAGAGGGGGATGAGTGAGAAACAGCCTTCAGCACGACGTCTGGGCACTACGAGTAGTTGGTGATGCCTTATGGACTAGCCAATGCTCTGTCAGTGTTTCCGGCGTTCGTGTTCAAGGTGTTCCGGGACATGATCAGGCACCAGATGGTTGTGTATATCGACAACATCCTGGTCTACTCGGCCACCTTGGAGGATCACATCGCTAATGTCCAAGTAGTCCTAAAACACCTCCTGGATAACCGCCTTTATGTTAAAGTGGAGAAGTTCCAGTTCCATCAGGTCGATGCTTCCTTCTTGGGATACCAGATCAGCCCGCAGAGGGTGAGTATGGATGAGTTCATGGCCAGTCCCAACCACCAAACTCCAATGGTTTCTGGGGTTTGCCAACTTCTACCGCCACTTCATTAAGAACTTCAGCTCCATTGCCTCTCGTCTCACCTCTCTCTTCAAGGGTGGTCCTCGTAAGCTGGTGTGGAGTCCTGCAGCCGATGAGGCCTTCCGTGTATTGAAGGGGAGTTTCACCTCCGCCCTGTTGCTGAAACACCCAGATCCCATGCTGCCCTTCGTGGTGGAGGTGGATGCCTCAGAAGTGGGCGAGGGAGCCATCTTGTCCCAACGCCAAGGTAACCAACAGAAATTGTATCCATGTGCATACTACTCAAAGAAATTGTCTCCTGCAGACAGGAAGTATGACATCGGCGACCGGGAGCTCCTGGCGGTGAAGTTGGCATTAGAGGAGTGAAGACACTGGCTGGAGGGCACCAAGGAGCCATTCCTCATCCTCACCGACCATAGGAACCTGGAGTACATACGGACGGCGTGGTGGCTAAACCGCGCCAAGCAAGGTGGGCCCTTTTCTTCACTAGATTCAACTTCACCCTGTCATATCACCCAGGTTGTAAGAACATCAAAACCGATGCCCTGTCCCATCTCTACGATTCGGGAGAGGTTCCGATCCTGAGTGCGACTATCATTACACCATCTCGAATCGTTGCTCCTGTGCTTTGGGACGTAGACGTAGTCATCCGCCAGGCTCTGGAGAGGGAACCTGTGCCTGATACCTGCCCTCCGGAGCGCACCTACGTCCCTATGGGGGTAAGGAATCGGCTGTTGATCTGGGCACATAGAACCCTCGCCGCTGGACACCCAGGTATCACCCGCACCATTCAATCTCTCCCTGCTAAGTACTGGTGGCCCACATTGGTGGGGGAGGTCGCCCGCTATGTCAACTCCTGCTCCGTATGTGCCCAAACCAAATCTTTCTGGAGGACATTGTTTCCAAACGTGGTCCTCAATTCACATCGCGGGTATGGAGAGCCTTTATGAAGAAGCTGGGGGCCACAGTCAGCCTCACATCTGGATACCAGCCTCAGTCCAATGGGCAGGCCAGTGGAGAGGATCAACCAGGAGCTGGAGAGGTTCCTTAGGAGTCACAGCCAGGACCGACAGGGGGAGAGAGTCCGGTTCCTTCCCTGGGGGGAGTACGCCCAGAACTCACTTAGTCACTCCTCCACCGGGCTGACTTCCTTCCAGTGTGTCCTGGGATATCAGCTCCATGGACTCCGAGCCAGACCGAGGCTCCAGCGCTCCGTCCACCATCAGAAGTATCAGGCGGACAGCCACCGCAGTGAGGCTCCCGTGTTCCCTCCTTGTGATCGCGAGTACTGTCACACCTAATCCCGCTCCGGCATTCGATGTCGCTGGCAACAATCATTATGCTCACCTGCTCCCTGTCATTACGCACACCTGGATATCATTATTTCCTTGATTACTCTCCCTTTATTTAGCCCTCAGTAGCCATCAGTCACTAGATAGTCTTGTTTTTATCCACGTTCTCTACGCTTCTCATGGTTTTGTTTATCTTTATATTTGTTTATCATTTATCATTATTATACTTACCTTCTGCACCTGACTGCCGGGTAATACGTAACACCGCAAGCTGTTTACATGCATTTAACACCATTCCGTTTTTTTTGCCACCTATTTTCCCAACTTCAATCAGTTAAATCACATTGTTCAAATGTTTTAATTAAGTTACAAAAGTAACAGTCCTGGCTGAGACCCATATGCAAGTGCACCACGGCCACTTCACAGTTACAATTCAGCCAAAGTTTTATCTGTATGCTCCTATTTTATAAAAGAAAAAGCACAGGCTATTTGTATCTCACAATTTATAACGTTATTGCATCAAATGTGTATGCTGCTTAATTTAAAAAAAATGTCATGGCGACAGTGCTTCAAACAATGTCAGAGGAAAAGCGGAATGTCAACTAATGTACTTGATGAGATCACACTTTTGTTATTCCTCACACTTTGCATGATAATTCAGTTTCTTCATGATTTGTTGTCAAATATGCAGCTTACTAACTGCGGTTGTTGTTCAAAAGGTTACTATTGGACAGAATGACAATTTATGACAAGATTTGTTCAAATGTAAAACCCTTTTATTTTCTTTCATCATAAAAAGACAAGATTCTCAAATATGCAGGCTGTATATGAGTAGCTTCCACAAACTATTTTTAGTATGAAGTAGCCTTTATGAAATAAAAAAGGTTGGATATCCCCGCTCTAGCCCAAACATTCAAATATGAGCCATATTACTGGAGCTACATTTTATTCTTTCTATTGCCGATTCAGGTCTTAATTTACGGGTATATATAGCTGCCCCAAAAAATGCTAATTTGATAATGATATTGATAAATTAATAATATGTTAGCAATATTATTTTTATGTGAACATAATTACCAAATTGAAATGAAAAACTCCAGTGTGGATTTTCAAGTTGACAGTTCTTGTTCAATGCTCTAACAGAGAACACTGCCATATTGAGAAAAACAATTGTTAAAATATAAATAAAAGTTCACATTTGTAACTGTACTACATTATTGTGATCACATTATTTGTGACAAAAAGAAGATGAAAACTTAATGTGCAATTTAACTATGCTTTTTCTTAACCTAGTCCAAACTCAAATTCAAATCCTTATTGAGTAAAACTATATTATTCCTCCCATTTTCGATTTCATTTCCTCATTGTCATGCGTTATCCTGGCCACATTCTTAATAGTTTGGCCTGTCAATCGATCACTATTGGTGGGATTTTCAGGGAAGGGAGTAGATTAGTAATCTAGTCATTAAAACCCTTTTTCAATATAATTTATTGCATCAAAGCATAAGCAAAATAGCTGTGTTCTTTTCATAAATATGGATTCCCCCTGTTAAGAAAGTGTAGACTTAATAAACGCAAAAAAATTCTGGGCGAGGTCCCCTAGCACCTCCCCCCCGCCCTCCTAAGCTTTAGTACCCCCACTTTCAGACAAAGGCAGGCGCCCATGGTTGTAATGACATAATTTTTGCCATAATTCAACCAGTGATGACGTTATTTCAACCAACTATTCCCACTGGGTTGTTCACGTGTTAAAGTGACCTATTGATATACAGTACTGTAGGTAGGTCAACTGACTGCAGAGGACAAATATAGGTGGTATTAGTCCAATGTGTTAGTCCCAAATGTAACCCTATTCACAATATAAGGCATTTATATTCCCTATATAATGCACTACTTTTGACCAGGGCCCATATGGCTCTGGTCAAAAGTAGTGCACTAAATAGAGAATAGAAGTGCCATTCTGGACAACATCTATAGGTTGATGGTGTTAGTCCAAGAGGTCCTAGCAACGCAGCTGAGGGGCATTAGATAGAGAGCAGGGAGGCAGAAATGAAGGGTTAGCCATGTCAGTATGTATGCATCAGTCCAAGGCTTTGACGTTTCCCTTCCTAGTCACACCATAGCACAGGAACAAGCTTGGTGATAAGGGAGTGTCTTTCATGCGTACTGTCTCACATACATGCATGTGCACAGAGGCATACACACACGCACACAAGCGCATGCCCACAAACACACACCACGTGTTATTTCAGATGTTTCTGAACTATTGTGTTGTTAAAGCAGTTAAAGAAAAGATAGATATGAGAAAGCTCATGTGTACTTTGTACATTGTTTAGGTATACAGGAGAGTGTACTGTATATCGTGTTACCTGGACTAAGTACAGAGTTGACATAATTCGCTTGGATAGACAGAGGGAGTTACAGTTACTGTGTTCTCATAAACCAGTGAAGTTTCAACACTAGGCCTATCCCATGCGATAAATCATATATATATAGTATATATACAATATAATACTCACTGTCACACTGTCTGGTTCACAGCAAAGAAATCACTTATTTAGAAATGCTTCCTTGAAATCCATAGATAAGCCTAGACTAGACACTGCTACTGTATAGAGACCAGACTCTGCCATAGAGGCATATGAATCATTCACAATGTGTCATGAATGAAGGAAAAAGTTGAGTAGCATAAAAGATAACACACAAAGTTAAAAATGAGGGTTTCATCTACAAGTAATCCGCAGACCAACCTATGAGATGATGGTGTTTCAGCTGGAGAGAGAGGGAGTGTATGTAGCAACACTGTTCAATTATGATGGTAGTGAACCACAGACCTGCAGCACACAGCTGCCACACGCTGTCCAGTCGGGAGTACTGCAAATAACTAATGAAAAACTACTTTAATGAAACCGACTCTACAGTGAATCAGTGGAGGCTGCTGAGGGGAGGACGACTCATAATAATGGCTGGAATGGAATAAATTGAGTGGTATAAACTACATGGAAACCACGTCTTTGATGTGTATGATACCATTCCCATTGACTCCATTCCAGGAAATTAATATGAGACGTCCTCCCCTCAGCAGCCTCCACTTAAAGGTTGACCTAAAATAACTACATTACTTTCTTAGAAGACAGTTGAGAACAAACCAGCCAGACAGATTTGACAGTAGAAAGAGAGAGATAAAGAGAGATCCAGATTGCAACAGCCACTTAAAATCAGACTCCTTCCTCAGCCAGTCTTGAAATGTAGAGCATGCTCTCTCCTCCACTATCAAGGCATACCCCAGTGTGACAGTTATTCCCCTGAGCTTTCCCCTGCAATACTAAAATAACCACTGGTTCCATTAAGGGGTTGTGTCCCAAACAACACTCTTTTCTCTTTTTAGTGTACTACGTTTGACCAGGTAGTGCACTATACAGGACATAATACACCTTTTGGGACAGAACCAGGGTTTTCAGCCTCCTTATATGCATGCATGTGAACCTGTTTACAGCAATAGGAAGGGCTAGATGATGCAGGAATTTATGGATATGTTTACCACATAATACCACACAAAGGAGCGAGGAGATGCTGAGTATGGAGAAGAATAGGTTGCTAAAGAAGACATCATTAAGGAAAAACTATTTATGAGAATTCCTTTACAGAATTTGTGGTATACATTGAAGGGATGGTGTTGAGTCAAGGGGTATATACGCTATATATATGGCACACCTTATTACCTACAGGTAACTGACAAAATAAAGGAAACACCAACATAAAGTGTCTTTAGGGCATTGGGCCACCATGAGCCAGATCAGCTTCAATGCACCTTGGCATAGATTCTACAAGTGTCTGAAACTGTATTGGAGGGATGCAACACCATTCTTCCACGAGAAATTCCATCCTTTGATGTTTTGTTGATGGAAAACCCTGTCTCAGGCTTCGGTCCAGAATCTCCCATACGTGTTCAATTGGGTTGAGATCTGGTGACTGAGACAGAAATGTTTTACATCGTTTTCATGCACGTCAAACCATTCAGTGACCTGTGGATGGGGGCATTGTCATCCTATGGGGGCATAGCCATGTTAGCCAAAATAATGGCCTGCCCAGCATTTTTGTTCAACACCCTAAGAATGATGGGGTGTTAATTAACTCAGGAACCACACATGTGAAAGCACCTGCTTTCAATATATATTTGTATCTCTCATATAAGTGTTTCCATTATTTTGGCAGATACCTGTATATAGTGCAGTGCAATACTTTTGACCAGAGCCCTATAGAGTGCCATTTGGGACACAGCTATGATAAAAGCCTATACAGTTTAACAGGCATCCTATGTAATGTAGCAGGCAACACATCCCTCAATTTCCTCACCGCTAAGGTCATGCTCTACTTCAGGGGTCTTCAACAGGCAGACCGTGGGATTTTATGTTTTTCAAATACTATATTAGTATACAGTATTTTTATTCAGAAATTTGGGTTTTTGAAAACTCTGGGCTTCTTGCGATCAATTTGCAGTTTACAAATGATATATAGTTATGATCAGGCTCCTCGACCAAATGCTCAAGAAAAAAATTGTCCCGCAGCTGAATGTAGTTGGGGACCCCTGCTCTACTTTATACTCTAGTAGTAACTCATTTTAGTTTGATGCATTCTAGTGTGGCATTGGATAATGTTTTGCCCCTAAACGTAGATGTGTGCAGCATAATTGAGACACAGTATGAGAAAAGCAAACCATTTATTCATTTGACCACCAAGCACAAATAATCATCAATTCTTGAATATTTGGCCTCTTCAGCCAGCCAGTGCAACTGTTCCATGTACTGTAGGTAAGACACAGCCAGTCAGCAACTCCCAAGTCCACAGTGGCATCAGACTCTTAAACACCCGTGTCCATATTCACAGTATCTCATCGTATGAGTGCTGATCTAGGATCAGTATTGCTATTCAGATCATAATGAATAGAAAATGGGGGAACTGATCTTAGATCAGCACTCCTACTCAGACTCTTGTAGATACAGAACCAGTCATTTTAGACTGTGTAGTATCAGTACCAATGAAGGTCCTTCACAAGAAAGACCACAGAATGATGAACACATATTCTTGTCTCTCAGATGCCAAGTCCACCGGTAGGTAAACAATAAGTCTGAGGCTGTGAAAGGAAGTCAGTGTTGGCATATAGAAACAATCCTTTAACTTTCAGGACCTGGGTTTGCTTTTGAACACAAAATTACTGTGCTCAATTCAGTTAGTGGGGTACATCGGGTTTGATTGAGGTGTGCAATTTTTACCACAACTTGAGAAAATGCAATGGCTTCTTCTGCTTAAAAAAATACAAAATATAAAACAACTAGTTCCGCATCTCGAAATGGATGGTGGCAAATTGTTGTTCTGGATTGGTAGAAAAGTCACACCAGAATTCAACAGTCTTTTAGAGTTCCAGTTGCAGAGAATTGTGGGACTTGCAGTCCTTTATGCCTGGATGGTGCTTTTAGCATTGAAGGCCAGGTAGTAGAGCAGGATACCGATGAGAGCAGCCATAACCTCAGTAGCCACCCACGGGCCGTTCCATGCACCCTAGAAACAACGCAGCACCAGTTAGGAAGGAATCTCAGATGAGAATGAAAAACACTAAATACAAGTGTTCCATCATGTGTGAAGACACATGGAAGGTGCAACACAATTGATAAATGTAAACAACTGGTGACACCATTTTTGAAGACTGATGTGTTTGACAGAACAGTGCTACTTTAACTAGCAAAAATGTGTCTGAGCTTTATGTAACTAACATTTGCTAGCTAGATAAACATCTCAGCTAACTGTGGAAACAATTCACGTATTTCCCGTAAGTTTGCGGCCCACTGCTTTTTGCTACCAAATACAACACTGTCTCCAAAAACGGCAAGGTGCCTCCAGTAGTGTTTACTCTTCTGCCGTTTGTGACGTCTCCATTTTCTAAGCGTAATGCGTATACTATAGACATGATTGTCTTTCATCGAGTATTCATTTGTTATGCTGCCTCACCCTGTGATCCACGTTGACAGAGAAGAGAGGCTGGATGGAGTCACTATCCTCATTGTTCCTCTGTGCCTAAAAAACAAACAAACAAATATAAACACACACAATTGCATAAGGCTATAGGTCCTATCTGACAGTATGCACAAATATTTTACTCTGGACTTACACTTGCAGAGATAATCAACAATCAAGACATTGAGATCTCCCCTGGTGGTTGTATCTTTCAAACAGCATGCATAACCAGTTATTTTTAGCCAATGCCCAAGCTTGCTAGCAAGAGCTGCGCTCTCACGATTGGCTATCGGGTGGTCACATCAAAGAAATGTGCATAAACTTGGGAAAATGTGGAACTCTCTTGCTGTCTAATCACCAACCGGTAAGCCGCTGTCTCCTCCTTCCATTGAAAATGACTGGTAGGTAGATCGCTGATTATCTTGCCAAGTGTGAGTGATGCCGCATTCATGACCACTAGGAACCTCTGAGTAAAAATGTGGAAACTTTTTTTTGCGTAGAGCTTCGTATTCGTTGATTCTGATACTTTCCAAGCAGGAAACTCATCTTTCTACGAGTTTCCAAGTCAGAAATTTCAGGGTTGTCTTGAACGTGGCAAAAGTCCCCAGTTACACTCATAGCTAGATGAATAGGAATGAAGAACCTACCTTGCGCAAAGAGCTATAGGACTCCTCATCGAAGAATTTGACCTGGTATGTACCGGAGCTAGCCTGTTTGTGGGGCATGCTCCAAGACACCTGAGAAACACAGAGAGAGACAGAGCGAAGACATGACAAACTAAGTCATAAACCCACAGCATGTGCACGGAGGCTCAAGTGACTCTTGGTAAGTGTATCAGTTTGATGTCCACATCATACCCATCTCTTACCTGGTACTTGCCAACATCCTGGCCTCTGGTCACGGGGAACTGTCTGCCATTGACGTCAGCATACAGAGCCACACTCTGTTGAAGAAAGATACACATTTAGAGCGTGATGAGAAAAAGAGAGGTGTGTCTGTCGTGTCTAACTACAGTACCTGGGCTCCATTGGCGCAGGCCAGGCTGAGCTCCACGATAAAAACAGACTCAGAGGAGATGACGGCATCAGAGGTGGTGTAGGCAGAGGGGGTGATCACAGGTTCTGAACAGCTCTCACCTAAACAACATGGGCAGAAATGACATCAAGCAGTCTTTGCTAGCTACCTTAAATGTGAAGGTACTGTTAATGTCTACTCTCAGAGCCTAGCTAGCGCATAACAAAATAATTGACTTAGCTAGCCAACTATCTGGTGGTGCAGATTGATAAAATCTGCAAAATTGGGTTGAATAGAATGGTTGAATAGAATGGCTACTGTAGCTAGCCACCTAGCTATCCAACCTTGTTAGCTAACATTCACCTTCTTATCCAGCTATCCAAATACATAGCTAGCTAGCTAGCTAATACAGTGCATTTGGAAAGTACTCAGACCACTTGCCTTTTTCCACATTTTGTTACGTTACAGCCTTATTCTAAAATTGATTGAATAAATGTTTTTCCTCATCAATCTACACACAATACCCCACAATGACAAAGTAAAAACAGATTTTTAGAAATGTCAGCAAATGTATTACAAATAAAAACAAATAAGTATATAAGTATTCAGACCCTTTGTTATGAGACTTGAAAATGAGCTCAGGTGCATCCTGTTTCCATTGATCATCCTGTTTCTACAACTTGATTGAAGTCCACCTGTAGTAAATTCAATTGATTGGACATGATTTGGAAAGGCACACACCTGTTTATATAAGGTCCCACAGTTGACAGTGCATGTCAGAGCAAAAACCAAGCCACGAGGTCGAAGGAATTGTCTGTAGAGCTCTGAGACAGGATTGTGTCGAGGCACAGCTTTGGGGAATGGTACCAAAACATTTCTGCAGCATTGAAGGTCCCCAAGAACACAGTGGCCTCCATCATCCTTAAAATGGAAGAAATGTGGAAACACCAAGACTCTTTCTAGAGCTGGCCACCCGGCAAAACTGAGCAATCGGGGGAGAAGGGCCTTGGTCAGGGAGGTGACCAAGAACCCGATGGTCACTCGGACAGAACTCCAGAGTTCCTCTGTGGAGATGGGAGAACCTTCCAGAAGGACAACCATCTATGCAGCACTCCACCAATCACGCCTTTATGGTAGAGTGGCCAGAAGGAAGCCACTACTCAGTAAAAAGGGACATGACAGCCAGCTTGGAATTTGCCAAAAGGCACGAGAAACAAGATTCTCTGGTCTGATGAAGCCAAAATATAACTCTTTGGCCTGAATGCCAAATGTCACATCTGGAGGAAACCTGGCACCATCATGCTTTGGGGTTGTTTTTCAGCGGCAGGGAGACTAGTCAGGATCGATGGAAAGATTAACAGAGAAAAGTACAGATATCCTTGACGAAAACCTGCTCCAGAGCACTCAGGGCCTCAGACTGGGGCGAATGTTCACCTTCCAACAGGACAACGACCCTAAGCACACAGCCAAGACAACACAGGAGTGGCTTCGGGACAAGTCTCAATGTCCTTGAGTGGTTCAGCCAGAGCCCGGCCTGGAACCCGATCGAACATATCTGGAGACTTGAAAATAGCATCCAACTTGACAGAGCATGAGAGGATATGCAAAGAACGAGAAAAACTCCCCAAGTACAGGTGTGCCAAGTTTGTAGCATCATCCCCAAGACTCGAGGCTGTAATCGCTGCTAAAGGTTCTTCAAAAAAGTACTGAGTCAAGGTTCTGAATACTTATGTAAATGTGATTACGTTTTTTTATTTTTATATATATATATATATATATAAATTTGCAAACATTTCTAAAAACTGTCATTATGGAGTATTGTGTGTAGATTGTGGGGGGGGAATCATTTCATCCATTTTAGAATAAGATTGTAACGTAACAACTTGGAAAAAGTCAAGGGGTCTGAATACTTTCCAAATGCACTGTAGATTTCATTGACGCTAGCTAGTTACTGTTGCAATCTCTCTGAAATTACTCACCTGTGCACAAGCAGACAAGAGCAAGAAACGCGGCTATTCTGATCATCATGGTTGATTTCTCAAAAAGTCTTTAACACGACAAAAGACTTGTGCAGCTAGTTATTTCAGCAGTTGTTGCAGACACGTCTTCCTTCAAAAAGTCTACGTCAGCTTTTAGACGGTTGCGCTGTAACGCACCGTATCAGCGCAATGCACTTACAGCGCAATGCACTATGGGAACGTGGCTGTGTTAACACGTCACCTCACGGAGACTATGAAATGTATTTTATAGGCCAGTTAGAATAAACTACACATTTCACGGTGTCTCACTTAAGTAAATAAGTCTAAAACATACTTCATGGTGGTAAAAGTATATTCAATATAAAAGTACCATTCAAATATGGATGTAACAATATCAGATGCGCATTTCTGGGTTATTTAATTCCAGGTAGCATAGCCTAAACGTGTTTCTAGAGAGAGGGAGTTGTTTATCACATCCAAATTGGATTAAATAAAATCCAATTCCTGTTTGACTAACCCTCCTTTGCGTATTTCATTCCTAATCATAACCTAAATCATACTTCTACTGACAACCAGTATTTGCACCCTACCTTTCATAACTCATTTTGTGTCTATAGGTATGTTTACTAGTTCCAAAATAACTGCCTGGAAAAGTCCCGAATGGCACTCTATATAGTGCACTACTTTTTGACTAGTTGTACACTATACAAGGAATAGGGTGCCATTTGGGAAGTATCCCTTCAATTTGCCTGCTTTGATGCCAATACCGTTCCCTTGTTGCAGCATCTATTGCACTGAAATTTACCAAGCAATGTGTTGGATCCGGAAAAAGTATTACCCAACAAAAGTAGGCTTAGATAACCTTTTTACATAGTACATGAAACCAAAATAAACACAATTTCATTTAGCAGGTAAATGTGCTTGAGTTCACTCTAGATTTCAACCACTGTGCGTTAATGAGAGACAGTATATAGGTATTTGAGGTACAAACACATTGGTTGCTTTTGAGTACAACACAGAGTCTGGTTTAGTTTTTTTCAAAGGATCAAGTGAAAAACAGTATGTTTGACAAAGTATATAATAATGGCATTTCAGTGTACAGTTCTGAGTTGTTCGAATGAAGACACCGTTGTTATAGAACATATGTAACAGATAAAAGTTAAATAGAACAGTAAAACAAAAACCTTGTCAAATAAAGAGAGTGAATTGATCTAAAGACCACAGAAAAGACATTGGTAAATCATTTGATTTGATTTTGGGAAAGACGAGCAGCATCTGATAAAGATGATAACAGAAAGACAGAGACCCAAGGCTAAGCACTGCTGGACTGTGAGAAGAACATCAAAACATTTATTATCAAGATTGCAGTACTGTGAGAAACATAACTGTTTACACTCTTTCTTTGTAATTTGTACTGTGAGAAAATACTAAAACCGGTTCAACTCTCACAAATGACTACAGTGAACCCATGTACCCAAGAACGGTTGCTTAAATACAATCAAACAAAGCCAATGTCTCAAGTGGAGCTGAATGTGTTGCAATCTAGCTATTATGTGCTGGCTTGTAGGATGCAGAGAGTAGCTATCATGTCCTGGGGTTAAACCTAAGAGATAGATCCTTGCTTTTACTTCTTCACTACAGCATGCTATTACTGATGTAGAGTTTGGGCCTACTACTTCCTTTGTTTATGCACAAAGGTTAATGTGCGTGAACCGGCCAGGGAATGGTTATGGAAAGACAGACTGGTGTGAAATTAAACGTAATCATTGATACAGACATGAATACAAAGGAGAAGACAACTGATGAATACACTCTGCTAGTCTGAAAGAGGTGTGTGTGTGTGTGTGTGTGTGTGTGTGTGTGTGTGTGTGTGTGTGTGTGTAAAGACAGGACTGAACCACTCCCACACGTCAACAACACTGAGGAGTATCACTATAGAAACAAACATGCACAAAGACTCCCCCACTCACTCAGCACACACATACAGTACATTACAGCTGTTTTAAACATACGAGACACATCCACAAAGTGTATGTGTTCAGAGCTCGCTGGTGAGAGGCCCCTTGCTCTGGATGTTCCTCATGATAGCCTGGACCACCTCAGAGGTGGTGCCCTGCCCCCCAATGTCAGCTGTGTGCAACTGCAGGAGAAGAATAATATTATTATGATAGGCAGGATGATACTTGAGACAATTGTCAACATCGCCATTATATCCCCCTCAGCTGTGTGCAACTGCAAGATAACAGACATATAACTAGTCACAAATCACATTCTACTCAAAAAAACTATATAGGTGAAACAGATATAAATATAGCAAATAGACCGAACACCATTCCATATTCTCCGTGACAGACAATCATATCTACTCTACACAATACATTTATTTCTGAATATTCTGTAATATTGCTTTCCCCAGGCCCCAGAATTACTATCAATCACACCCTGCTCAGAGGAATTCTACACCGATAATAAATCAGTGGGTACAATGGCAACATTTTGTACGATGAAGAGGCTCTATAGAGCAGCATACATTTGATTACAGGATGGACAAGTTGGCCTAGAGCAGAGTCGGCAACAGGCTGCCTGCAGGACGGGTTTGGCCCATGGGCAGCCTGTTGCCGACCCTGCACTAGGCCAAGTGAGTGATTTTTATTTTGTACAAATTATTAGAATTATGTTCCGGCCCCCCGCCCATCCGCTCTGACCGGGCCGCGGCTGAATCTAGTTGCCTACCCGTGGCCCAGAGTGTAAAGGAGGAATTTGATACATTTCTAGCTAGAATGGCAGACAATTCAAATACTTTAAAAAAAGAAAGAATAAATGTGAATAGCTCTTCATTTGCATGCGCTCCATTGATAACTGTCCAGACCCTCAGCAGGTCAGTCGGCAGTGAGGTGTGTGTGTATATACAGAGCAGTGACGTGTGTTAAGTCTGGTGAGAGTATTGAGTAGCGTGATACAGATAGAGTGAGGTGAGAGTATTGAGCAGGGGTGTATTCATTAGATCGTAGCAAACAGTTGCAAAACATTTTGCAACACAAACAGTTTACTCCAAACGGAAAACATTTTACAATGACAAATTCAGTTAGGTCCCTCCACATTTCATTCCATTTGCATTCATTTGGTTCTGTTGGGTTCTTTAAATTTTTTTTTTTTTTACATTTAACCTTTATTTAACTAGGCAAGTCAGTTAAGAACAAATTCTTATTTACAATGACGGCCAAACCCGGACGACGCTGGGCCAATTGTGCGCCGCCCTATGGGACTCCCAATCACGCCGGATGTGATACAGCCTGGATTCGAACCAGGCACTATAGTGACGCCTCTTGCACTGAGATGCAGTGCCTTAGACTACTGCGCCACTCGGGAGTTCTTAGTGAATACACCCCTGGTGAGTGTATTGTGCAGTGAGGTGAGAGAACCTGACTTACCTGAGTCTCGTTCATGGTTGTCAGGACTGCATTCCTGATCATAGTGGCATAATCATGGAGCCTGAGACGCACAGAAATACAATGAGTTGACTTTCACGCCATCTGTTCTGTTCAACAAGTTGACTGCAGCTCAAATAACACATACACATCGTCATGGTTTAGAAACAGCCCCTTTATTAGACGATGCGAGGTGAACCTACTTGAGGTGGTCCAGCATCATGCAGCTGGCCAGTAGCATGGCAGTGGGGTTAGCAATGTTCCTGTCAGCAATACTCTTCCCTGTGTTCCTGGTGGCCTGAAAGTCACATAGAGAAAAGACAGAGAGAGAGAGACAGAGAGCGAGCATATCGAGAGATCATTGACATACTTGGCCAAGTCAACTGACTACTGTTTAAGTTCAGCATTCACTCCTCAATTTACAAACGCTAAGCCCTATTTGGAGTAAGATCCCAATGGGATCGAAACGTTGTCTGTTGTAGTTGCGTCTCAATAAACCACTGTAGGAGCATCGCATTACATTATCAGAGTTGCAGACATTACAGGTGCCCAGTGGACTGACCGTTTCGAAGACAGCATAGTCGCGGCCGTAGTTAGCCCCTGGCACCAGCCCTGGCCCTCCCACCAGGCCAGCACACACGTTGCTGACCACGTTCCCATACAGGTTGGGCATCACCATCACATCAAACTGCTGGGGTTTGGACACCAGCTAGGGAATCAGAGGGGAATGGGTAAACAACACTAATAAGCATGAGTAATATGGACTAAAGAGATATAAACTTTCTTAGCCTGGTCCCAGATCTGTTTGTACCGTCTTGCCAAGTGCCTGTTGGCAATATCAACGGCCATATGAGTTGGCGGGACAGCACAAACAGATCTGGGACCAAGTAAAAACGTTCTGGTGTGCCTGTATAATAAAGATAGCATTGGTTTTCATACCTGCATGGTGGTGTTGTCGACTATCATGGCGTCAAAGGCAATGTCAGGGTACCCAGCAGCCACCTCTCTACAGCACTGCAGGAACAGACCATCTCCCAGCTTCCTGTGAAGGGGAGAATGGACGTTCAACCCCTTGGTTGCATTCTGACTCTCTACCCTTCTTCTTGAAGTGTCCACTTGACTTGTTCACTTCACCTCATGCTTTTCAAAGCATTGGAAGTGTACGCATGGGCTAGGGGGCGGGTGCAGTTACCACCATATTTCTTACACAACTCTGGGTCATTTAAATTTATGAGAGGGAGTGAACGAGTGCACACTTTGGGGAGAAGGGTACACAATTGGACCGCAGCCCCAAAGTGCTCAGAGTGTGAGTCATTATAACAGACAACGGGTGGAATACACATCTACACCTCGGCTGACTTGACTTACATGATGTTGGCCTTATGGACGGCAGTGACCCTCTTGCGACCTTTCTCCCGGGCCAATTTAAAGGCATACTCAGCGATTCTTAGGGAGTTAGTCCGGGTGATGATCTTGAGACACTCCACCACCCCTGATACACTCTACAGGAGGAAGGGAAGGAGAGAGGGATGCTAACACAGGTTTTATAAAGCAAAGAGTGTGTATTAAAAAAAGAAAGGGATAAGTTGAGGAGAGTGAAAGTGTGTGAGTGTGTGCGTGTGTTCGCGTGTGTGTGTGTAACCTCATGCTCCAGACTGCTGTACTCTCCCTCAGTGTTCTCCCTGATGATCATGATGTCAATGTTGTTGTGACGAGTCTGGACTCCAGGGAGGGACTTACAGTGCATGACGTTGGCATACAGGTCCAAAGTGGTACTGGGGGACAGAGAGACGGGTGGAGACATTGTAAGCTGACAGGGCTGGACAGAGAGACGGGTGGAGACATTGTAAGCTGACAGGGCTGGACAGAGAGACGGGTGGAGACATTGTAAGCTGACAGGGCTGGACAGAGAGACGGGTGGAGACATTGTAAGCTGACAGGGCTGGACAGAGAGACGGGTGGAGACATTGTAAGCTGACAGGGCTGGACAGAGAGACGGGTGGAGACATTGTAAGCTGACAGGGCTGGACAGAGAGACGGGTGGAGACATTGTAAGCTGACAGGGCTGGACAGAGAGACGGGTGGAGACATTGTAAGCTGACAGGGCTGGACAGAGAGACGGGTGGAGACATTGTAAGCTGACAGGGCTGGACAGAGAGACGGGTGGAGACATTGTAAGCTGACAGGGCTGGACAGAGAGACGGGTGGAGACATTGTAAGCTGACAGGGCTGGACAGAGAGACGGGTGGAGACATTGTAAGCTGACAGGGCTGGACAGAGAGACGGGTGGAGACATTGTAAGCTGACAGGGCTGGACAGAGAGACGGGTGGAGACATTGTAAGCTGACAGGGCTGGACAGAGAGACGGGTGGAGACATTGTAAGCTGACAGGGCTGGACAGAGAGAGCCACAGAGCAACAGACGACCGTTTGGGCTAGAGATAGGAAAACTGTGAGCAGAAACGGAGCACTCGAGGAAGATGTCCTCGGTCTTTTTGAAATAAAACGTTGGATATTAAGTTTTACTTACCGGAGGAGGTTGTTTCTGGACTTGTGGGAAGCAGGCAGGGTGTGGAGGGTTTCAATGTTACCTACAAACAAACAAATGCATAAACATGGAGACAGTGTTATAGGCATTCTATAGAACACAGACAATTGATCATACGTTGCAGTGAGTGACACATTTGCAGTTATGGATAATTGGTTCTATAGCTGGAACCTGCCTACAATGTGAGTACAAGAGCATGGTGCTATGAGCATTACAGTGTTTCTCCTACCTTTGAGGGCCACTCCATTACGGCGGATGGCAGTGATGGCGTTGTTGATGTCATCCTCAGTAGCTGAGCAAACGTTCACTACCTCAAAGTCCACAGGCACACAGCTGAACCTACAGAACACAACAGACTCAGCCGTTCTACCTCAACTCATTGGTTGTACCACTACGTATATATGAGACATATGTCGATGTGTTTATAAGCTGTGAATAACATTTTAGGAACTTGGTAGCCACTCACTACTGCTTTAATCCAATATACACTACCGTTCAAAAGTTTGGGATCACTTAGAAATGTCCTTGTTTTTTAAAGAAAATTAAATTTCTTGTCCATAAAAAAAAATATATATATATAAATTGATCAGAAATACAGTGTAGACATTGTTAATGTGGCAAATGACTATTGTAGCTGGAAACGGCTGATTTTTAATGGAATATCTACATAGGCCCATTATCAGCAACCATCACTCCTGTGTTCCAATGGCACGTTGTGTTTGCTAATCCAAGTTTAGCATTTTGAAAGGCTAATTGATCCTCTGTCCAGTGCCTGTGTTCTTTTGCCCATCTTAATCTTTTTTAAATTTAATTGGCCAGTTTGAGATATGTCTTTTTCTTTGCAACTCTACCTAGAAGGCCAGCATCCCGGAGTCGCCTCTTCACTGTTGACGTTGAGACGGGTGTTTTGCTTGTACTATTTAATGAAGCTGCCAGTTGAGGACTTGTGAGGCATCAGTTTCTCAAACTAGACACTCTAATGTACTTGTCATCTTGCTCAGGTGTGCACCGGGGCCTCCCACTCCTCTTTCTTTTCTAGTTAGAGCCAGTTTGCGCTGTTCTGTGAAGGGAGTAGTACACAGCGTTGTCCGAGATCTTCAGTTTCTTGGCAATTTCTCACATGGAATAGCCTTCATTTCTCAGAACAAGAATAGACTGACAAGTTTCATAAGACAGTTATTTGTTTCTGGCCATTTTGAGCCTGTAATCGAACCCACAAATGCTGATGCTCCAGATACTCAACTAGTCTAAAGAAGGACAGTTTTATTTCTTCCTTAATCAGAACAACAGTTTTCAGCTGTGCTAACATAATTGCAAAGGGGTTTTCTAATGATCAATAGGCCTTTTAAAATGATAAACTTGGATTAACTAACACATCGTGCCATTGGAACACAGGAGTGATGGTTGCTGATAATGGACCTCTGTAAGCCTATGTAGATATTCCATAAAACATTTGCTGTTTTCAGCTACAATAGTCATTAACAACGTTAACAATGTCTACACTGTATTTCTGGTCAATTTTATGCTATTTTAATGGACTTTTTTTTTTTTTTTTCAAAAACAAGGAAATGTCTAAGTGACCCCAAACTTTTGAACAGTAGTGTACATTTAATAAAAACGGTTTAATTAATGAACTGGTATAGGTGTTTATAAGCCATGAATGTTATAACCAGTTATAATAAACTTAAAGGAATAAATCCACTCAAACAATATTTTGGTAATCCACTCATGATATAGAACTTTCAAAATGCTAATTGTCACATCATCATGATGATCAAAACCCATCATCATGATGTGACAAGTGACAGAGCGTTTTGAATGTTAAATATTTTAAAAACATTGTGGAACTGTATCAACAGTGGACTAATGCAACAAATACCAAAGGATAGTTTTAGAGTGGCTTGTTCCTTTAACAGATGTTCAGAGCTCCCAGGGACATATTAGTGGCTGTGTGTTTATAAGCCGTTTATTATCTGTGAATAACAGCTCATAAACATGTTATCGACTGTTATAATACACACTTGACTGACCTGAAGAGCTCCCTGACGTGATTGAGAAGTTCTGGTCCAATACCATCTCCAGGTATGAGAGTTACAGTGTGTCTGCCACCATACTTTGCAGGAGGGGGCTGAAATGTACACATTTGTCATCTTTGTGTATTGTTCTGCCAGAGTTACCATGCTATGTTTGTGTGGCAATTGTGTGAATAAGGTGTGTTGTTTGTTATGTGTAACATGGGTATGTGGAGGCCTGTAACATGATGTGATGGGATGCAATCTGGTACTTACAATGATTTGTCCCTGTTAGTTGTAGAAACACAGCCGGAAAAGCGGAACAATACAGTGAGAGATTAGCAAAGCACCTGAAATCCAACAGTTGCCCTTCCCCCCTTAGATTGGTAGCTCATCCCTGATTCCCTCTCCCCAATGTGGTCCCAAAAATTTGTAAAGGGGCTTGATCAGGTTACACAGGCTCAGCTGGATGCTGACAATTGGGTTCATTAGCAGAGTTAGCTTTGTCACACCAAATCAACACAACAATAATCAATACCAAGCAGAAGTATTTAGAGTTCCGTCTGAATGTCCCTCAGAAACATTTTCATCTGACAGAGTGGCAGTGTGAAGCTCGTTCTGGTCATAGTAAAATACCTGGGTAGGCTAGCTACATCACACAACTTACACTACCTTGTTAGTATGATGCTTCAAATAGACATAGTTGACAGCAACCCGTATGATTTCTGACAATCAAGTGTACCAGGCAACTCGTGTAGCTAAAATGTCAAGTGTTAAGAGGCCTAGCTGAGTTGCAGCGACTACATTGAGTCGCTGTCAGTCGATGCGAGGAAACAATCACTGGTTGTATTTGAAGGTTGAAGGTTTTATTAAAAAGTATGGATTTCAGCAAACAAAGAAAGGTACACGGTAAGAGTTTAAGAATGTACATTTTTACAAGTATCGACTGACAGCGATTCGAAGTCGGAGGTTCAGTACGCCAACAGTGGTCTCCGCTCAACTCCAGTGATGTGATGTACATTGTGGAGTTAAGGAAAAACTTGGCTAGAAGAAGTCTAACTCTACCAGCCAGCATTCACAAGATTCAGGCCTTCTCATAACACCACAGATAATCTATTTGATACTGATTCCGAGATAGGCACTCACTACTGTTGACTTCTCTCTGCGACTGCTCACTGTGGCTCCAAAAACCTGAGGAAACAGAACAGGGCGTTAGCTAACTCAATTTGTGGATTATGTGGGTTATTAAGGACCTGTGAGGCTTTCTAGTAGTGATACACATTCAACAGTACAGTATGAATGTATTTTAATTTATTTTACCTTTATTTAACTAGGCAAGCCAGTTAAGAACAAATTCTGGAAACAAAAATGATGAGGAGATAGCAGGGGTGTAATCATTACTGATGCTAACCAGGGGTGTAATCATTACTCCAAACGTTTTGCAACGAAAACTAGCGTTTATGTTTCACTATATTGGATCACTCTAATATATTGGTATCACTCCGCGGCGGAGGCATACATCCGAGGTGAGGATTTACTCCTGTGTACACTTGTGTCACGGCTGGGGTCCGCCCTTATATATATAGACCCCATGGCCGCGACACGCGTTCTCTTTCATTTTCTCGGCGGATGTCCGTATGGTTTGAGGTACAAACTTTCTGAAGTTCGCTTGGTAAGTCACTGGTAAGTGTAATACCTTGCGTGGAAGTATACTCACTGGCTGTTTGCAGCCTGGAGCAGCTGGCCACATGGCCAGCCCATCATCTGGAGTGCTCCACTCGCTGCGCGCGGTTGATCTGTATCTTCCGCCCGTGGTTTGTCGTGCTTGTGTTTCGTTAGCGTTACACTACGACTCCGTGTGCATCCATTAATATATTGGTGGCTCTTGCTGCCACAGAATGTATTTACATTACACAACTTGCGGACTGGCTTGTTCTGTGTGTTGTGAATTGCTTTAATTACCCTGCAGGGTTTTTTTTCTTGTTCTTTCCCCTGCAGAATGTAAGAATATCGTGGTGGGCTTCCACTACGTTGAGACATTAACTTTGGAGTTCCTTAAAACGGAGTTACTCCATCATATGGTTCTGTTTTTTGTTTCCTGCTTGGATATTAAACCGGCTAGGTAATATTGCAGTTGGAGAAAAACAAAAAAAACAAATATATTCCTCACCGGGTTCCTATTCCTCCAAGCGGGTCACGTCGGACCCCTGCTCCGTGGCCTTGCTGGCTTGGCTGAGCTTATGGCATCCCTTTGGGACAGGTGTGATGGTGGCATCCCCCTGGAGATCCGTATACCTCGTGTATGCACTGCCTGGGTTTGAGCCACGCGGAGAGGGCGGTGGAGCGCCCTACTGGATGCCTGTTTTGTGTGGTGTTCTCAGAACGCCTGCGCCTGGAGGCCATTCGCGAATGGGTTGGCCAGACTCGGACTGAGGACAAGCTCCCTCCCTCAGGAGTGGTGCGCCAGCGAGCAGTTATTCCCTCTACTTGGCCCAGTACCCCTCCCAGGAAGCATGGCAAGAGCCACCGCAGGCAGAGCCAATCTACTGCCAGTCCTGGACGGGGGCAGGAGTCGGACCGCTGGGACCACCTTGAACGGAGGGCGCATGCCCTGCGTCAGGAGGTTGATAGCGTCGATGGCGACGACAGCTGATCCCTGTTGGCCAGTGATAGGCTGTTCCTGGGGGACGATGCTGGCACTGTTCGCCACCGTGAGCGGGGCTACCAGGCTGACAGGCCATCAGAAGCCGGCAGTGGGGCTTCATCGCCCCCCAGCAGCTCGAGAGGCCTACTCACTCGGGTAGCCACTGCACTGGACATCAAACTGGTGGACAGTGATGACTCTCCATCTGTTCCCATCTCTGCTGAGTTCTGCAAGGCCTTGCAGGAGAGCTGGGCCTCTGCCTGGGGGCGCTTCCGACTCACAGCAGAGACTTGACCACGGAGTTGTGTTGCAGGCGCAGAGTCACTCGGCCTCTGGGAGTGCCCGACCACGGACACCATGATAGCTGCCATGGTCTTCCCGGACTGGGAGATTATAGGGTGGAACCCGCCACTGAAGCTGGGACTTGAAAGCCACATACGCTCTCCCTCTGCTCTCGTGGCCTCCAACGCGGCCATGCTGCAATGGAGTTGTCTCGCCTGCTTTCCCTGCTCCAGAGGGATGTGGCCCGCTCCAACGGATGGGCCATGGCGCAGGTGGTTACCTCCCGGCGCCATCTCTGGCTGGCCTAATCCCGTCTGCCAGCTGCTCTCCAGAACACATTTGCCACTCTCCCCATCACCCCAGGGCTGACGTTTGGCCCTGGGGTTAATGACATTCTGGAGCAGACCGATAAGGTTCGTAGGGACTGGGAGACCCTGAGACAGTTCATGCCGCCTCCTCAGTCCCCGGGTCCAAGGCAGACGGACCGTCACCACCCACCTGCACCCGAACTACGGTGGGGTCCATCTTCTGCCCCATTGCCTCGTGCTGAGGGACGACATCGGGGAGGGGCACAGCGTGCGGTGGAGCTACAACCTCTCAACCTCACCGCCATAGGGACGTGCCTCGGGGACCCAGGAGCTCGGGGCGCCAGAGGAGAGGCGGGCCCCGGAAGGACCCCTGACACAACCTTCCCCGGCCAATTCTCCCGGTCTCAAAGGGCAAAGTAGGAGGAGTGTGTGGAGTCCCCATGGATGTTGTCCACAATGCTCAAGCGGTACCGACTCCAATTCTGGTGCTCTTGGACAAGGGTGCCATCCGCAGGATCGAGACATCAGAACAGCTAGGTGGGTTCTACGCCACTTATTTTGTGGTCCCAAAAAGAGAAGGAGGGTTTAGACTGATTCTGGACCTCCGCAACCTCAATGGGTACTTGAAGGTACTGAGGTTCCACATGCTGTCCCCAGCCTGCATCTTGCAGGCTGTGTCCACGGACCAGTGGTTTGTGACGCTGGACCTGAGGGATGCATACTTCCATGTTCCTGTTTACCCAGCTCATTAAAAGTACCTCCAATTCGCTTCGATGCGAGGGCTTACGAATTCATGGTTCTTTCCTTCGGCCTCTCCTTGACACCTCGCACTTTCACAAAGCGCATGGATGCTGTCCTGGCACCTCTCACGTTCCTAGGGTTGTTGATCCTCAATTACCTGGATTGGCTGATTTGTGCCCCGACCAGGACCCAGGTCCTGTCAGACAGAGACATGCTCCTGACCCGCATTGGCGGGCTGGGCATTACTGTAAACGACAAGAAGAGTCATCTGACGCCCACCCAGAGGGTGGCCTTCATTGGCATAGAACTGGACTCAGTCCTCATGAGAGCACGCCTGCCCACCATAAGGATTCCGACGATCTTATCTTGCCTCGACCACTTTCGGCAGGTGCAGGTGGTATCCGCCCTAACCTGCCAACGCCCGTTGGGCTTGCTGATGGCGGCCTCATTGTTGATTCCCCTGGGCCTGCTCCATCTCTGGCCTCTTCAACGATGGTTCAACTCCCACCGGCTGCACCTGAAGCGCCACCGTCAGCTGCGGGTGACCGCACAGTGCATCAGGGCATTGTTGAGGTGGCGCTGTCACTCCTTTCTCTCGGATGGGGTGGAGATGCTGAGGATGTGCTGCCGGGAGCTGGTCAGCACAGACGCCTCCCAGATCGGCTAGGGGGGGTTGAACCAAGGGCAGGTCGGCCAGCGGCTGTTGGCTACCCCCTTGGAGTGGCAGGCACATCAACACACTAGAGCGCCGAGCTGTACTGCTGGCCCTGCAGTCTTTCCTTCCACATCTGAAAGGAAGACATGTCCTGGTGAAAACGGACAACACCACAGTGGTGGCTTACATCAACCATCAGGGTGGACTGAGGTCCCACCGCCTCCATCTTATGGCACGGGAGCTCCTTCTCTGGGCTCAGGGACGTCTATTATCTCTACGCGCACGTACCTGGCATCCTGAATGTGGCAGCAAATATGCTCGAGGGAGGGCCAGCCACCTTGGGACTGGAGCCTACATCCCCAGGTGGTGCAGCACCTGTGGGACAAGTTTGAGAGGGCGCAAGTGGACCTGTTTGCCTCCCTGGACAACGCACACTACCCCCTGTGGTACTCCATGTCGGAGCCACCAGGGCCTCTGGGCTTGGATGCTCTGGCTTACGACTGGCCAGGGATGAAGCTTTACGCATTCCTCCCTTTTCCCCTGATCCAGGCTGTGCTGGACAGGACCAGGATGGCAGAGCATTGTCTGCTTCTGGTGGCCAAATAATGACCCAGTCGACCCTGGTTCAGCCTTCTCCTGTCCCTGTTGTCTGGGACACCTTGGCAACTTCCCATGAGACTGGACCTGCTGTCTCAAGCCGGGGGAACTCTGTGGAATCTGAGGTCGCACTGCCTCAGTCTGTGGGCTTGGCCTCTGAACGGCACCAATGGTCCATGTTAGGACTACAGGAGGGTGTAATGTACACCATGCAGAGCGCAAGGGCACCGGCAACAATCGCAGAATACCAGTTGTGCTGGCGGTTGTTCTGCTCTTGGTGCACTGGTATTGAGATTGTGCCCGAGTCATGCAGGGTGCAGTATGTCCTCCAATACCTGCAGACTCGCTTGGATGAGGGCTTGGCAGCCTCTACACTGAGAGGGAATTTGGCACGCTATATCTGCCTGCCATGTGGGGTGGATGGACAGGCCAGTGGGGCGCCATCCCTTGGTCTCCAGGTTTATGAAGGGGGTTCGTCGCCTGCGTCCAACTAGGATCCGCTCAATGGCGAGCTGGGATCTGGTCTTGGCAGCTTTGGCAAAGCCGGTTCTGTCAGACAGGCATGTGAACATCCCTTTTATCCTGTCTGCTTACGACCCCCCGGCAGTGGCTGGGGAGTGATGGGCCTCCCTCCAGCATGCTGTGCCCTGTGAGGGCACTGGCTGCCTATGTGGAGCGTACATGGTCAGTGAGAACAATAGACTAGCTCTTTGTCTGCTATGGTTAGAGGGTCCTGGGGGCTGGGTTATCAAAGCAGAGGCTCTCTCACTGGATAGTAGACACGATTACGACAGAATACCGCCTGGCTGGCAGGCCAGTGCTGGGATCTGTGGTGGCACATTCAACACGAGGTGTGGCTGTGTCCTGAGCTCTACTGAGAAGAGTGCCCCTCGCTGATATCTGTGCTGCGGCCAGCTGGGCTTCATCTTGCACCTTTGCTAGGTACTATCGGGTAAATATGGCACCTCCCTCTGCGGTTGGTTCAGCCATCCTGGGCGTCGCCTCCCCTTCCGGGGACTGTGCCGGGACCCCCCTTCCACATTGACAGCACCTGCACCAGGTCCCTCTAGCACTGACTAAATCTGGTATGGGTATACCAATATATTGGAGTGATCCAATATAGTGAAACATAATGAAGGTTATGTATGTAACCTCAGTTATGTGAGCTATATGGATCAATCCAATCCTCTACAGTGCTAGAGGTGCCTCAAAAAGGATGAGAGAACGTGTCGCGGACATGGGGTCTATATATAGGGGCGGACCCCAGCCGTGACACAGGTGTACACGGGAGTAAATCTGTAAATCTTCACCTCGGATGTATCTCTCCACCACAGAGTGATACAATATATTGGAGTGATCCATATAGCTCACATAATCTTGGTTACATACCTAACCTTCGATTTATTGTCCAGGTACGGCAAAGAGGGCGGGACCTACCTGAATATGTCCAATAGAAACGCTACATTCTGTTGGAAAAAAAAACGTTTTATAACTGTTTGGAGTATTGACTGCACCCCAGGAAGCTAGCAAGCTAACCAGATATGACCTTGTGTTTTAGTCTAGAAACACTATTTCTTTCAAGCCTAGTTTTATGTAGTTCCTTTATCATCATAACTGTGAATCATAAAAACGGTCTTACTTTTGCCGTCGCTGCCAACCGTCCACCCCAAATGGGTTTGATGATTTTGGACATTGAGAGCACTGCACTGGAGGCGGCCATCTTGATGCAATTTGACTGACAGCGTGCACGCACATTTGCTCGTGCCCACACAGCAGAGAGAATATTGGGGGTTCGTTTTGCATGGCCCGTTGCACCGGGTGAGTAGAGTTTTCTCTTAAGGACCAATGGAATCAAAGACAATTCAGTATGAAGATAGGCAGGAACTGCTTCTCCAATAGAAATTTCCGATAACGCTTGTAGGCGATGTCATGGCGACGTTGGCTAGCTAAGCTCATAGATGCCGTAAAAAGGCAATGAACTTGACCAAAACAATGGAATTGCCATGGAAACACGTGGGTGAAAGGGCGGTTGAGGAGACCGCATCTATACGGAGAAACACGTCATCGGGTCTAACGGTCGTATCGCACAGAACTGCGCATGAGCAGTCCTTCAATTCAAAGGCACTCCTTCGATATAAAGTTGTTTTTGACAAAAATGAAAACGTGTCAGTCTGTCACTTTCAGGAGGTTGGAGTAATACCATGTTCAACTATTTAAGACGTTGCCTCGAATCTAGGTTATGCCTTTCGATTTTGAGAAAATTAACAACTAAGGAATAATTTTTTACTTCTCTCATTGCCTTCTGAAAACCCAAACCCCGGCCTGTTCAGCTTGTTCGGTCGAGCAAGCGTTCCCGAAAGTCTCGCGATATTGCATCTCTGTGTTTAGAAACTCTGTGATGGCATGATCTAACAAACCAAACTCTGCTTACCCGGGGCACCGGGCCATGCAAAACGAACTCGACCAATGTTGCCAGAATTTACGTTAGAGCTGATGCTCTTCTAAAGTCCGTTTTTAGACCGGTTTAGACTAAGGGGTAAGTGTATTTCAAGTCATATTTTTATTGAGTTTTTCTAATCCATTCTCGCTTCGTATTAGTTTATGTAATGCATTTGGGTGATGATATCCCATCATATCGTCAACATGTTTTTATGTAGCGTAGAAAAATGAACGCGCGGATGATAAGCGAGCCCATATTGCGCATACCCGTGACCGACGTCACCGAAAAATTCAAGGCTCAAAAACGAATCCGGAAAATCGCAAGCTTGATGAAATAAACATAAATCCGGCGTACTTGTCAAAACTGGAACGAATCAAACCTTACAGATGGTCAACTAAGTCGTCCAAATCATATTTCATTGGCTTACTTTTTTTGCTTCCAAGTGTGGTTTCCCAGCAAAGGTGTATTTTCACGAGGGGAAACTATTGAGGTTTCCTTGGAAGAAATAAAAGTCCCAGGTGACGAGCTGGTGATTTACCAGCTGGGACAATCGATTATTCATCCTCTTTTAGACAATAGGTAGGAAATCGATATGCAAATTTTAATGAAAGTTTATATATATTGTACGGTGGGTGGGTGTTGCCACTTTGCCCTCCTTGCAGTGGGCACCTTCTCTTCACCCCCCATGTCTTATCGAATCCATGTCGTTGGTAGAGATTACTGTAATTTGATTAAAATGTATAATTGTAAGATTTCAAACATCATTGTTCTCCAGTGAAAAGCCCATATGCTTACTGACGTTACTATTAGTCTCGTCTCTGTCTCATTGTTTGTTTTTCTATCCCTAGGACTACTTGCCTGTCTGCCCTTGCTTCTGAAAGAAATCAATAATGAGATTGGCAGGTAAGAATTGATATGCTTACCAAAACTGTCTGTGTCAGAAAGTGTGTGTGTGTGCCCATCTATCTAATGAATGTAATGTATTGTTGTTGATCATTCTAATGTAATGGTTTGTGTTTGTGTGCCAGGGCCAATGCGAGCTGTGGCTGTGCTGCTATTGCTGGGCCTCACATGGGTGTTAGCCAGCTCCATACTCGGAGGGGACAGCAGCTCTTTGGTCAAACACTTCTTCAGTGGTAAGAGACAACCCCACTGCTGTTCTCTGTATGTGTGTAGTATAATCTACATGTTTTGGATTGAACCCAGTCTTGATGAAACAAAGCTGACCAGTGTGCATGTGAGATTTGGTTCTGTGTGCTGAAATAATATTGAACTAAACTGAACTTTGATCAAACAGTGTAGGTGAAAATTCATGACTATGGGTGATTTTTTTTCCAGTATCTAGACTGTTCTCCCAGAAGTATTGAGACAGAAAACATAGGGTTAATTAATAGACATGTGTAGGCAGAATAAAGGCTGAGCTCAGGTGAATGGACAGAGCTGGATAAACGAAGAGTTAACCATTAGACACATCATAAGAAAACGTAAGCAGAATCCATTGGAGTATACAGACTGGGTCAACGTTTATGTTTATCTTTTCTACAGGGACAAACGAGGAGCCAACAGCTGGTATGTGGCAAGGTTAAGACCATTATTTACAGTGGCAATCACTTAGTTTGAAGTGTTGTATTTTGGAACCTTTCAATGTCAGTGGGACAGTGCTAATTTATGTCCCTTAGTAGAAAACCATATTCCCCCCCTGGGTACACTTTCATTCTATTGTGCTAATTCATGTCTCCTCTCTTGCCCTCTTCCAGAGACCAAACCACGCAGGTACAAGTGTGGTCTGTCGGCTCCATGTCCTCAGAAACATCTGGCCTTCCGTCTTGTCTCTGGAGCCGCCAACGTCATTGGGCCCAAAATCTGCCTGGAGGATAAGATGTGAGAATTTTTGTCTATCAATCACACTCTCTCTCGCCAACTCTCTCTCTCTCTCCATCCATCTATCTCTCTCTCCATCCATCCATCTCACTCTCTCTACCTCTACCTTAGTAGCTCTAAGCTCATCTCTCATCTTTTGTCTATTGCCTACAGTGGGTTTAGGATGGTCTTAGTGCTACAAAGCTTTTGGGAAAACCGACCCCTGAACAGTATGTTAACCCCTCCAGACAATAATTGTGCTCTCGTACCCTTCTCGCCTCCCAACCTCTCCTATTTCTCCCCCTCAGCCTTGTGAGCAGTGTCAAGAACAATGTTGGCAGAGGACTAAACATTGCTTTAGTAAATGGTAAGAAATTAGAATCTCACTCATACTCCTACAAATCTTGATAAAGTAACATTTTCCAATTGATTTCCGAATAGTGATGCTTGATTAACTGTTGAATTATGTGTGTACTAATTACTTACACCACTACTTCATGTTTCTACTCTTCAGGGGTATCGGGAGAGCTCTTAGAAACTAAATCTTTTGATATGTGGGCAGGAGGTGAGAGGATTAAACTAGCTAATATTAATGTGCTGTTCTGTGAAATAAGGGGTACAAATGGGGCCGGTTTCCCGGACAGAGATTAAGTCTAGTCCTGGACTAAGAAGCACTATCAGTAGAGAATCTCCATTGAACATGCTGTTAAATCCAGAACTAGAATCAATCTGTGTGTAGGAAACCAACCCATGTTGTTCTGATAAATCCAGGTGTTTAACCGTTCCCCTTTAAGACATCGTCTCTGTACTACATTCTCAGATGTAACTGACCTGTTGAAGTATCTCCGGCCCCTACATGAGGGAACACTTGTGTTTGTAGCTTCCTTTGATGATCCTGCCACAAAGTAAGAGTCCAGAATATTCTCTCCACACACTCTTTCCCCCCACCCCACACACACATGGAAGCCCCCCCCCCCCAGAGAGTTGTTATAGTGTAGTTTCTGCCCCCCTGGCACTGCTAAGTGAGTTCCAGTCACATGCAAAGCTTTTAACACTGGTTATTACGCCCTGTGGCACACACACATAATTCTGGAGGGGCGAGTTGTTTAGTTTTGCTTAGCAAAACCAGATTAACAATGAAGTACACCATTACAGTACAATTACATCTAAAAATGTACATTTGCATCCTGACAACTTTTAATGCATTTCTGCATGTCACGAAACACAACACTAAGGGACACAGATTAACACTACTCTGACTAAAAAGCACACTTAATGGAGAATCCACTGGAAGTTTCCAAGACCAGGCTTAATATTTGTCCAGGAAACTGTCTCTTAATGGATATTATGGACATTATAGCCTACTTGACTGTAACCTAATGTGTCTCTGTCAGGTTGAATGATGAGGCACGTCGTCTGTTTGAGGAGCTGGGTAGCACAGTAGTGAAGGAGCTCACCTTCAGAGACAGCTGGGTGTTTGTAGGAGCCAAGGGAATCGAGAACAAGAGTCCTTTCGAACAGGTAGACTATCTTTACCTTAAGCCAAATTTATACAGTACGCAACTCAAACGGTGATCCTGCATACTTAGAATTGGGTGTGCTTGAACATGTGTATGTGTGAGATGAGGAGACATGACCTCTGACACATGAGGCACCTGTACACTCACCGTTCTCTTCCTTGTAGCTCTGTCCATAGGTAATATATGTATGGCTCTGTCAGTGTGTTTGTTCTGTAAAGCAGGGGTTCTCAATCTTTGTGGGTTCGGGGACCCCTTTTGTGTTTGCAAATTCATCAGAATTCATAATGAGAACTCAACTTGTTTGTGATTTTAAAGAACGATTACAAGAAGTTTTACTATGACGTCTGCAGTACATGGCTGGACGAGTCTTGTGCCCGGGGAAAGAGAATTTACAAGGCATTGGAGAGATTTAGCAGTTTAAGCTAATTTCCTGTAATGCTACACAGTTTGCCACTAGGCAGAGGGAACTTGGTAGTTTTAAAGCCTACATTACAGTGCATTTATGTTTACATTTTTCCCCCCAATTATATACTTTTGCACGGACGCACTTTGAGAACACCTGCTGTAAAGCCTAATGTTCATGCTCTCCATCTCCCCCAGCGTATGAAGAACAGTAAGAGCAGTAACAAGTATGAAGGCTGGCCTGAGTCTCTCGAAATGGACGGCTGTATCCCCCTCCGTGCCCCCTTAGAGAATTAAACACTCTCTGCAGGTACATGTATCCCTTCCTCCACTCTCTCCTAATGAGTGCACACTCATCATCATGGATTTAACGATGGTGGGACCCCTCCAGCCAATGCTTAGGCCCTACACCGATCCAATGCTTTTAATAACGGGGAGTGTGCAAGACAAGTGCACATTTTGGGAGACGGGTGGAGTGTTGGAATGCAGACAGTTTCTAAGGACTAGCACCTTTTGAGACCCAATTTTTCTCTGGTTCTAAGGTTAGCAGCACATATCTATTTGAGAAACTGTTGCAGCAGAAGCATGGACTATGATCGTTTGACTTCCTCGATTTCCAGGCTTCGTCACGTTCATTCTGATTAGTGAGACTTGGGATGGACTGGGACCAGAAATCTTTTTTTTTTCCATTGAGGCCCCTGTTATTAGCCAAACAATGATCATTTTGTGCAAAAACAATTTAAAACAGGCCAACTGATCTTAAGATGGACCAGCCCATCTGGCATTTGTCAGAACTGCCCTCTGTCCCTGATGAGACTTAGGAGTATGGTATTGGTAATGTAAGACGACAGTTAAGTTGGACAAATAATGCTCTGTTACAAAATCATGGAACTAGAGGCTCCTACAATACTTTTTTGTTTTTGGTCAAGTAACACATGCTGCAAAGGACATCCTTTGATTGATTGGAATCTCACTGTGACAATGCTGGAGCTCAATAGGCTAGCTTGACTGATAGTTGAAGCAACCATTTGCACTTGACATCTGAACTTGGCATTTATTTAATCATTTGAGGCCTAATAACTTTGCTGAAAGAATTAACAGGTGACCACAAATAGAGGAAAGGGATATTTCAGAGACCAAATGTTTGATGACCAAATGCATAGAAGTGGAAAAAGTTTTTTTTTTTTTTATGTAAATGCTTGATAGAAATTAATAACTGAAACAAGTAATGTCTGTTTAAAAATAAATAAAAAAGAAGAGGCCAGAGAACACTGCCTATCTGAATGGACATTGCCCAGAATACAATTTAGGTATAATAGAAAGTAAGTAGTTCATGAGCAATATGTTATTGCTGGCTGATCTAAGATCTGTTTTGTGCTAAATTAAGATTAATTCATATTTTGTACCCTAGGTTTAATATAGAAAATTAACGATTTCAATTAAGTTGTGGCTGTCTGGTATAGTGCCAACTCCTTGTCATTCATTGTCATGTCAAACATTTGGCTTGACAATGGGCAAGTGCAATTGAGTTGCAAGGAGCACAAACATACCAGGCTAAAGTGCTGAAAATTCCCACCTTTTATAGATAACTTGCTGTGTAGCAATCATTGTTTGTTTGGCAAATGTATACAGTGTCTTTGAGTAATCTTGTGTATTTGACGTGGAAAAGAACTAGTCTAGAATCCTAGAGAAACTTATTTTTACACCTCGTAGGCTATATTCATGAATTGTACACTAGAGTGACGACGTTAGTGCCTAAGATAAACATTATCTTTTGAAATTGTACTGTTAGGTAACAACACTATCCATGTGTCTCAGGCCTTGTCTTTATTTTGTTATTTGTGTAACTTTATTTGCATTTTCAAAGACAGAATCTCTTTCCCTGTGGAAAAAGTTAGATATTTATCTCAGTTTCCTCCACTTTGAATTTGATAGTAAAATATACATGATTTGTTGCATTTAGAATACACTGAAAACAAGCATAGCATAATGTTTTGGTCCAGAAATAGACACAGTGCTATGAAACCAAGTGTACTGTAGAATTCTTAATATTAATTTTTGTGAAAAACTATTTTGTAAGTTATTAAAAGATCTCAATATTATCTGTGTGCTGTGTGGTTTAGCCTGAGTGCCAGTCTGTTTGTGCTATCATGCCAAATCCTTGTCAATGATTGTCATGGCTTGGCAATGGAGTTGGCAAGAGCACATACAGATCTGGGACCAGGTTAGGTGTGGGTCAGTAAATGAAAATACTACCTTGGGTGTATTTTATAGGCTATCCTTTTGTGAAGTATGAGTGCTTGTAAAGTATGTATTTGGCAATTATTGTCATGCCTTATGGGTTGATGTGAAAGATTGAATAAGCGCATGTCAACTGAACTTAAAGAAGATCAGATCGTATGTATCAAGTGTTGCCGAGTAGGAGTGCTGATCTAGGATCAGGTTCCCCTGGTCTATGTTGGGCAAAACTGATCCTAGAGCAGCACTCATACTCTTTGGACACATAACACATACAGTACAGCCCCTGGTCCCTCCTGTCCATGTAATTTTATGAATTATGATTAAAAAATAAATCGATCAGGATTCAGACGCTTGATGCATGCAGCACCAAATTGTTCATGTATAATGCCGCATCATGCTTCAGTCATGCACTGTGCAGCGACAGCGGTCATTTCATTAATCCACCAGGGGGCGCCAAAATACGTGTTAATTTTGCACTTGAGCCTCTTTATACATGGGTTGGTTGTTTAGCAACAAAACCAACGCGTGCGCAACTATGGGACAAAGGACGGTTGGCTTAGATATATATGTAAACTATATTTCGTATCCAATGTTTGAAATTAATTTGCACTTGTCTCTCATAAATCGTTACAGTTGGTTGAATAGCTGGCGATTTTCTTTGCCATATTAGCATTGACATGAAATCAGTCAAAACAAGACATGCTATCAACAACAAAATTAAACTAGCTGAAACGAGTCACTTACGATTCAACACATGGCAATTTCTTGCATTTGTTGGTAGCTATCTGTCCATCCAGAATCACAACAACTCGCGGACTTCTGCCACCGTCGAGCTGCGTGCCGCCCTCTTGTGGCCCTGTTGGGTAGCGGTGGCGTGCGCACATCGGACGAGCCTGTGGCAAGTGCCTCCACGGATTGTAGTGAGGAAAGGAGAAGCCAGCAAGCGTATGCAGTTACACCTTGTACAGAGATGGCCGTGTGACTCGTATCTTGTCTATTACGTACATAAAGGAACGTCTGAAGGTATATGCACGTATAGGTAGGTGTACTTGAATATCTCGCCACAACGAAAGCTGACGGGGAAATATGTAATCAAACCAACGAAAGACAAGCATCTTTATGGCAGCACGTAGACATACCATACCGCCTGCTCCCGTATAGACTGAGACTCGACGACTCGAGTGTGGATTTTCAAGTTTGGATTTACCAACAGGCAGCTACAATTTTTAAAAGGAAATAATTTGAAAACGTGTCGTATCTTGCCTATTTTGAGGGAATATTGTTTTTAAACAATTAATGGCAACGAAGTGCAATTTAAAGGTCGCTTGAGCAACGTTTGAAATATTTTGGTTAGCTATAGAGCTTCATAACAGGAATATACATTATAGGGCTTTAGCTAGCTTGCTAGCTGTCTGGTACCAGCTTGTCTATAATAAATCCGAACGGACGTCAACGAGATGATACATTTAGGTAAGTGCAGTTTGCTTTCGACATTTCTATTGCAATGTAACACATTTCCAACCCTGCTTGACCGCTTGGAATATAGTCTATATTTCTATTCACCGGGGTAGTTTAGCTGTTACAATGTGTCATTTGTACGCAAACTACCGTGATATCTGATTGGGGTTTAACATTCTTGCAGCCGGTGATATCGGGTCAAATTGTCATATTTTACATTCAGCACATGGTAGGCTACAATGTTCATAAATTATTTCCAAGGCTACCGGTACGTTGTTTACATTCTGCCATTCTTACATTTAGTAGCGCGGGCGGGGATAGCCTAGTATAATGCCATCAAATGTATTATTTGCCAATTGATTTATACGGTAGCTTAGCATCCCCTGCTTAAACAACGAATATATTTTGTCATTATAACGTATCCATTTATGTTTTTTTGGGGGGGGATTAAATAACTTTGCTATAATTATAAATTATATCAAACCCTCGCTCGCTGGAGCCTATTTTAGACTACAGCCTTTTTCCTGCTACTGCTTCGAAACATTCAGTTGCAGCAGCCAGTGAAAAGCAAGAAAGAAGCCTTTTGAGGATGGACTTGCCCTTGCTGTGTTTATTGTAAACAATGTCCGGCTATCGGCTGCAAACGCTCTAACATTGCCATTTGCTTTCTAGGTTATGATCAAACAATAATCAGTCAGTGTGTTTATTGTCTGACGATTGCCACACCAGCCCCTATACCACAGACGGTCTATAGAAGTGACTGTCTATAAAAATTATTGGCTGTAAATGACTTGTGCATTTGTAAGTCAAAATTGGCTATGCAAAATTATTGTGCTTTTTTTGCTTTTTAAACAAAGAGCAATATTCTTTCCTGACACCTATTTTTGGTTATTCGCTTTAAGTAGACTATTTGATGAGCAAACAACTTTTTGAGGTTTGATGAAAATGAATAATAATCACTTGGGATAGTGGACCTTCATATAATGCATTTAATGAAAATATATTTCATTTTTTGTAAAACGGTAGAGTCAAAGCACTGGTTGTGAGTTGGAACTGGATTAGCCCACAGGGAGTAAAGCACATGGGTTGTGTCTGAAATGGTACCCTATTCCCTATTTGTAGTCCACTAGGAATGGGGTGCCATTTTGGATGCTGCCATGGTCTATAATAGTGATGTGCTCAATTCATTATCAGACCATTCCTCCTTAGTAGAAATGCTGACGACTTCATGTTAAACCCCTGAACACAACCACTGAAAGCCATAATGAGTACAGCATCCATATTCTTAATAAATCGCAATACCAAAATGAACTCCAGTGAAACCGTTTGCTTCAGACGTGATGCTCTCTGTAGCATAGAAATATAATAAGTACCCTATCAAATTGCTATGATCTGAGAGGCTTTGGCCATTCTAATCATTCTATTTCTATCTGCAGTACGCTATCAGGCTCATCCATCCACGCATAGGAGAGCGCTCCAATAGTTGTGTCCTTTAAGCCACTTTAGTACTCTTTGTTTGTCTGAAAAAATTCAGTTCAAACGTGATCAGCTTATCCTCGGTCAGTTGTAATGATGTGTAATAAGACAAAGGGCTGATTTCATCCATGGATAGGAAGAAGCTCCAGGAATAGCAAGCCACTAGTCATGTGTAGTGGGCCTAGTAATAGTAATAAAAGGGCTCATTCATCCATTGTGATTGGAGCTTGAGTAGATAAGAGTTTGATGCGTAGTAATACAATAAAACCGGTTGATCCATCCATTGTGATGAGAGCTCCACTCCAGTAGTCGGCCTAAGCCACTTTAGTAACATGTTGTAATCCTGACTCATCATGTAGCCATCTGCTGATTATGGCCCTCTCACCTGGATTAGACTGTTCAGTGGGGAAGGAGACGAGGGGAGAGAGGACAGGAGAGGGTGTGAAAGAGTCAGAATTATCGAACCATCTATTATTCTGCTCTCTCTCTCTGAGGGATCTGGTAGTGAACGGTCCACTGTGTGCTTGATACCTTCACTACTTTCCGTCTCACATGCTTGACCTGGATTTGACTAAAGTAGTTGCTGTGTTTTTCAGCCCTGGGTTTCCCTAATGGGTAGAGAACAATCATTGTGTTCGATACAAGAATCAAAGTTCAGTTTTTAGTTTTTCAACACATTTCCAACTCCCAGTCTATCTGTAGATGCAGGACAGGCGCAACATGTCAAAGAGTCGGATACTGTGATGTCGATTTATTATGAGAGGAAGGAAGTTTAACTTTGATGGTTTTATATTTTCAAAGTCAGATAAGGTGTTTTATGTCCGTTTGATCCTCTCTTCTCAAGAAAGATGATTTTTGTATATTTTTTGTGGTGGTTGTTGGACAGTCTGTTTTTGGGTACAAGTGCACATTTTCATTCAGCTTCTATTTAAATACAAAATGTTATTTTTCACTTCATGGTAAGTTTCTCTAGTGTAGACCTGTTAGCTGAAGATCAGTGTTTTGGGCTTTGATATACTGTAAGTTAGCCTAACTGTCTCAGGTGGGCTATTTACCAGTGTCTCTGTTCATCTCAGTATCCATCCCACCTCTGGGCCAAAGTCTAACCAGTGAAATTAATGACGCTGTTACGTTAATCATGTATTGATATCAGGACAGTTCCAGTTTACGTGCATGCCTTTCAAGTTAGGATTTGACCAGTAGCCTGTGATTGAATACCAGATTCCTGGTACTTTAGTAGCGGTCATTTAGTAGCCTACCAAACTGGCTAACTTCCTGGTACTCAGCACTCTATTGTCCCTCTAATCACTCTGACATCAGTGCAAATGTAATCAAAAATCTAATCAAACACTTCATGTTGCGCAACATTTCTATAGACTAAATCAAAACTAATATCACACACATATATAATTTCAATTAAGAATTTAATTTAATAAACATTAAATTAAGAATAGTCTGATGGGTGACAATATTAGCTTATCACTTGTGAATGATGCCCTGCTTGTGCATTAAGGCAAGAAACATCCCATACTTTTTCAAATCATAGTCGCACACCTCATGTATCCTAGCCCATAGGCCTATATGTTTTGATAAGGTTTGTATCACAACTAAAGTGGACAAATAACTTCTTATAATTAAGCACATTAATCCGCTTTATAACTTGTGTAGAGCCTAACTAAGCATAAGCAGCGCTTAATTTTCCACCAAAAAAATGCATCTTTATAATAAAGCATTACATGCATAATCACATTTGCCGTAACTTTTCCTGCTAATTCATTGCATTTTGGAACATTCGCTCTTATAGCCTACAATGTGCACATTGCTGGGCTTATAATGTGAAAAAATAGCCTAATAGTTTATTTAATTTTTTTTAACTAAACGATCAGCCTCATTGCTTTTAAAACGTTTTTTGATGTGAGTGTTTGTATTAATTTGGGATCTATCGCATCCCACAACTGTCCCAGAGTATGTTTGGAATATATATTTCTTGCACAGTTCTAACATCTTAAGTATGTGCCTCAGAATTCGTTTTAGAGTGATTCGGGCAGTTGCATCCCGGATGTGTCTGTCTTCATTCACTTGTAGCCTATTTCTTAGCTGAAATTCCTGTGAGAAGGACCCGATCATGTGACGGGCATTGGCTACATCTGAGAGAACCATGTGAGTGAGAGGTGCTTCGGAACACGGCAGCCGGGAGATGGAAATTTATAATTAGCCTATTATATTCAGCCCAAGGGCACGACGGCCACATAAGGCATGGATTTTTAGGGGGCATTACAGCCACACAAGGGGGATGCTGCCGGGAAATTATCAAGTGTTTGTCAAATTGGGAATGAGAGACTGATGAAGTGTGTGCAGCTTGTGACTTTTTTCAGATCATTAGTCCCTTCATGCAGCCTTAGAATGTATTAAACATCAAAACATATAACCCAACATTTGTATCACTACTAAAGTGGCATAAATAACTCTAAATTAAGCATATAAGAGGACCTGTTTCTTTGTTAACCGCTCAACACAGAATAGCTGCATGTGCACACTTCCTTTGAAATAGTTTGGAGAAAATATCCTTGCCATTTTATTCAGCTGTGCTCAATTTTATTCTTCATACTATAAAACAATGGCATGGAATTCAAAGCAAATATTGTCTGCTAAATGAACTAGTGTAGCCCACAGCCATATGGCATAGCCAGATCAGGGCCTAACATAAGGACAAGTTAAGAGTGTGCTATTCTGTTCTTCTGAAATGGACTACATTTTCTTTATCATGTTACTTTAGAATAAATAATGGATTTATTGTGATGGTGTAGGCTATATTACATGGATTTATTAGACTTTTAAAAATGTAGATGTTCCAAAGGTCTGCATCAGTGGCTTGTAGGCTATGCTAAACGTGTTTATGCTAATTAACGGTCAATTACAGTGAGACCGGCAGTTATTTGCTTGACAATCACCGGCTGACAAAATGTCATGAGCCCTAAACGAGCTTATGAGAATTCCTCTGTCCGTGTCTCCCCCCTGTCCCCATAATCACCCGTGTCCCCCCCGCCCTCACCCGTGCCTTGTCCCCTGTCTTCCCCCTCCATTCATATGCATGTCTCCCCTCCAACCCAGAAGGGTTTGAACCAATAGCAAACTTATGAGGGTTCCTCCATCCGTGTCCCCCACTCCTCACTCCCCATGTCCCCATCCATCCCTGTCTGTCTGCCGTGCCCCCCAGAAGGGTTTGAACCCACCAATAGCAAGGAGTGATAGGGCAGTGTGGCGGTGGCATCTGGGCACCAAACGCAAAGAAATACAACCACTAGAACGGCATCTCCATTCAAGTCAATGATGCCATAATGGGTGGACCGGCATTGATTTTGTGCAGTGATTCTATTTCTATGACTGCTGTGCCCTGGACAGAGCAAATCATCTCAGGGCAAAACTTGCAGAGCTTCTACTCCTTATGCTCCCAGTCACACAGTCAAGTCACTCAGCCTGTAGTAATATTTCTATGTTAATGGATTCCAATCTCTCCACTCATTTTTCTCTACGCCCATTCCAACCTCTCTCATTCCTATCTGACTCTCATTTGTCTTTGTAATTGTATTTTTCTCTGTCCCACTCCTCCCTGCGCAAACTGTGGTTGTTTTTGTTCAAGCAGAAATGTAGCTATAGTCACTGCTTTCATTCACACACACTGGTACATATTTTATCAGCGAAAATCCCCTCCAACCCCCTTTTTGTCTGTGTCACCCCCCTCTCTTTCTCTTGCTCTTGTTCTCTTTCACACACACACATTTTTCCCACCCCTTCAAACCATCCAGCCCCCCTCCTGCCTGCGGTTTCTCTCTCTCTCTCTCCTCCTCTCTCTCTCTGTCCCCCCTTGATTCACACTTTTCATCAAACTCATGTCCCAACTACCCCCCCCAAACATCTGTCTGCCTCCCACTCACACACACACAGCCCCCCCCCCCCCCCCCCCCCCCCCAATTACATGCAGGAACACGCACTAGTGATAGGAAGTTCGGCTCTTTTTGCTGACTCAGATCTTTTTGACTCGTTCAGTGAAAAAAACAACTCTTTCGACTCATTTCATTCATTTTAATCAGTAATGCCCAGAGCACGCTGAACTGAAAACTCATGAGTCATGATTCTATAAGCCTCTCGTTTACCATAGGGGGCTCGCAGGGCCCCGTACCAGCGAACGATTAACTAAAACTCATGAGTCATGATTCTACAAGCCTCTCGATCATATGTCATTCAACATAGGGGACTTATTGGACCGGACTAGATTGTGAACGACTTTTGGCGGAATGTATTGCTTGACTGCTGTGGGGGTGATAAGCACAATATTGTTTGCGAACTGCAGCCCTGCCAAACAATCTGTTCTCGAGTTCGAGTTTAAGTGGAGTCTGTATGCTTTGGTTCTATAAAGCTGTGTCCATCATAGCATTCAATAATCAATTAATTGACATATTGCACCATGCGATCAATTATCAGTTCTTAACATTTTTCTTCTCTGTGCTGCCTGCAGTGTGATCTATTTTCCTGTGAACATATGATAGACGGTTGTTGGTCGTAGCACGTCTCTGAAGCCACTGAGTCGGCGGTGCGTGTATTAATCCTGCTGTAGGACTAGCAGGTAAAATAAACGACTAAAATTAACGAGTCACTCAGAAAACAAATCATGACTCTCGAGTCAGTAAAAAGAGTCGTTCAAAAAGAACGACTCGTTTGTGAACTGCGCATCACTAACACACACACACACACACACACACACACTGGCATGCACCCCCATTCCCCTGGCTCCTCCTTTGTCTGCCTGACTACATCTACAGAGGCCGTTCAGTCCTAGGGGATTAATGTGTGTATGCCCACGAAGGGAGGGATGAAAAGAGGCAGGGAGGGAGGGATGAAAAGAGGGAGAGAGGGAGGGAGCGATGTACCACAGTGTTTGTTTGCAGTTTAGTGTGACGGGAGAGAGTGAGAGAGAGACCCTCAGTCTATTCTCCATATCTAACTATGTGATTGAGAGTGTGGTAGCCTAAATTGTGTGATTTAGTTTCCCATGTTTGAATTGGCCTGTAAAATGTTCAAACTTTGAGTTCCAGTTTCTTTAGAGGAGTTGCGGGTTAAATGAAAGGAAGCAATAACCAACTGAATGTGCCATGGTGATATTTGCTGTGCATTTCAAAAAACTATTAGGCCTTGTTATTAGCCCGACTGCAGGTGTACATACCGATATGCTCCGTAAAGGGCCTGGAGGGACAGGGAGGCAGAATACAGCATGTATTGAATGTTCACATCTCATTACACGTAAGCCTACTTGATGTAACTGCATTACTGCAAGGCTGAATGGATGGGATTCAGACCAGTATTGACATGTGATTGTGAACATGTGCCTTCACACAAAAGCACAGGAGTTGCGTCTCAAATGGCACCTATTCCCTATATAGTGCACTACTTTTGACCAGATGCCTAGGCACACTATTCCCTATATAGTTCAATAATTTTGACCAGGGATCTGGTCAAAACTTTTGCACTTTATAGGGAATAGGGTGCCAAACACTAGTTTTTGTCAGGGCTCTGGTCAAAAGTAGTACACTATATAGGGAATAGGGGGATTTTTGGGACAGTACCGTGGTGGTTTAACATATTTTCTGCCTACATGGGCGGTCATTTGCCTGGTGACGGGAAATTCCTTTTGACATTATTTTTAAAAAATCATTTTTTTAAGGGGACATGTTTGTGTGTGCGTGAGTGTACGTTACACACATCTGTATGTGTACGTGCATATTTGTGGGTGTGTGTGTGTTTGCGTGTGTGTGTGAGAGAAAGAGGGATGGGCTGTGTGAATGTGTTTGATGCACTGTGATAACTGTCTGGTATGTGGATGTGGCGGTCATTACATAGGAACTCCTTGCCTTACGGGACACTGGGAAAGAAGCTGTTTAAAGGAGAACTTCCCTTTCTGTTGTTTTGTCTCCTGCGCCGCCCATTTCATGCTGAGGCCTTACCTATTTATCCATGTCTGTCTGATTCATAGACTCACTTTATATAGTATGTTTGTCCCCACTGTCTGTGGTCTCTTGGTATGTCTGTCTAACCTGGTCCTAGTTCTGTTTGTGCTGTCTTGCAAATTACCATAGAAGTTGGCAGGAGAGCACAAACAGAACTAGGACCAGGCTAATGTATGTCCCGTAGACTT
Source organism: Salvelinus namaycush (assembly GCF_016432855.1). NCBI lineage: Eukaryota > Metazoa > Chordata > Actinopteri > Salmoniformes > Salmonidae > Salvelinus > Salvelinus namaycush. Next base: position 13,008,463 of record NC_052322.1, read on the forward strand.
ACATAATGTCTGGGGTTCACCACAACCACATTGGTTCCGTTTCCTAGTTTATGGTCATATTTATATCTATTGATAAAGACGAAGACCACAATCAGATGTTGGACTTACCTTTCCAGCCAGCAAGACTCTTGGTATGTCTATCCCACAGACTTATAGAAATGTCTTTCCCCGAATCCCCATTGGTGTTCACCACAGTGGTTCATTTCCCTAGTTTGTGGTCACGTCAATTGATAAGGACAATGTGAAAAGGACATATGAGAGCCAGGACGATACGGCTCGGGTAAGAACGGTAATGTGAGGGGAATACGTCAGCTGAGAGGTTTGGAAGAATATTACTGTCTCGCTCCCATTAGGCTAGTAGATGCTTACTCGACTAGACAGCCACTAGACCCAGAGTAGTCCTATGGCATGTTTCCACAACCATAATAGCTTTTGTGCCGTATATAGAAAAAGGGCATATACCTTTCATCTTTGTCTCAATCCTCATGCTGCACACTGGAGTTATATTCTTTAGTCAGATGGAGGTTCTTGCCTTGCAGTAGTGTTTATTACTGTACCGTATAGGTCTTAGTACATGTCTTTATGTCTGCTTCTGGAATGTAACTGAACTGGAATTCTTTCTCGATCCCCTCCCTTCATGGTGTCCCTAGCAGTTAGTCTAGTATCTCCTCCCTTCATTGTGTCCCTAGCAGTTAGTCTAGGATTTCCACCCTTCATTGTGTCCCTAGCAGTTAGTCTAGTATCTTCTCCCTTCATGGTGTCCCTAGCAGTTAGTCTAGGGTCTCCCCTCCCTTCATGGTGTCCCTAGCAGTTAGTCTAGGGTCTCCTCCCTTCATGGTGTCCCTAGCAGTTAGTCTAGGGTCTCCTCCCTTCATGGTGTCCCTAGCAGTTAGTCTAGGGTCTCCCCTCCCTTCATGGTGTCCCTAGCAGTTAGTCTAGGGTCTCCCCTCCCTTCATGGTGTCCCTAGCAGTTAGTCTAGGGTCTCCTCCCTTCATGGTGTCCCGAGCAGTTAGTCTAGTATCTCCTCCCACCTTTACTATTGTATCACTCATTTGAGTGACAGGTATTGATATTGTGGGTCTGAGATTCTGATTCTCAAAGAGGACATGCTTGACTGGATGTTGAGTAATTGTGATAGGATATGAAGGAGACATATGGTTGTAATGAGCTTCTGTTAGTCCCCCTGTGGAGAGTAAACGTTGACATTTTAAATGTTGGGGTATAACAACGTTACAATTACGTTTTTATTTACTTACTTTGTAACCTCGTCCCCTGGCAAATTGCAACTACAGAGAGAGCTGACTGGTGGATGTGACTACTTAGATACCTTGTTAAAATACTTTTCTTTCTGAACAAGATAGATAGCCTTCCAATGCCATATGTAGGCTATTCAAATGAACAAGTCATCACAACTGACTGTTCTGAACTAGCTGTTACGTAACACTATACAAGGATGGTGGTTGACAAGAGTCTTTAGCACCATACTGTAACTGTGTGTCCCGTTGCGCATGAATATCATTGTAGGCTAACTGGAGTCCTGAAGCGCTTACCTCCCTACATGTACCGACACCTGCACACTCTCCTGGACAGACTCATTCATTTACTACAGGTCTTAACCTCTTCACTTCCTCACTTCTCTGAACATTTCTTTAGTTATTGATAACTTCATTTAACAGTGGATCGCTTCTTTAGTGTCAGGGTTGGGCTCAATTCAGTTTCAAACTGTGTAAATTCTGGAAGTCTATTGTTTTCTTTGAGGATATTTCAGCTACATTTTAGAGCTCGAGTGATCAATAACTAGGCTTACTTAGCACATTGCCCTTTTATCATGTAAAAAGTTGAGATTTTGCCCTGACAATTTTCTTTATGAACAGTACTGTATATTTGTGAAATGTATTAGGCTATTACTGTGTAATAGAGGAGCTACAAAAACAAGTTGACAGACACCGTTAAGAGTTTACAGATTATTGGCTGCTGTGACAGGGTCGGAAAATACCTGACACCTAGAGACAGGCGGAGAGTGACAGAGATTTTACTGCAGGGGAAACCACACACCCACACACACAGAGGGAATTATTACAGCGTTCAAATGGTTGTGGGTGTGTACTGTATGTGTGTGTGCGTACAGATGTAGGATCTTAAATTAGGGTTACAAAGGGTCGGAAACTTACCTTTACATTTCCGGAATTTGGGGAATTTTTCTTAATTTAATCAAAAAAGTTAGCTCATAACAGTGAACCTTTTTTTGTGGGATACACAAGGCAATTCTAGGTCTTGTGGCATATTTTGGTTAAACTAGCCCCAATTCAATGGAATTGCAACCCTCTGCATGCACAGTGCATTCTTCCATCACATGTACAGCTGATTCTCAAGATCTTGCACACCAATGAGATAACTGCTTAACTATTTATCTGTACATGGAATTGTATTTGTTTTTTTTTACAAATGTTTTCCTAATCTTTATAGGAAGATGACACGGGCACTATCTGATGTGTGGAGACATTTCACTGCAACTAATGTAGAAGGAAAAGCTGTGTAAATACTGTGCCAAATCATATGTGAAGAATGCAACAAAGATGCAGAGTCATCTGGCCAAGTGCATAAAGTTCCCTCAGCGCTCACAACAAGCAACCTCTGACAAAAGTCCCTCTACTTCTATTCAAGGTGCAAATGATGAATCAGACACCTTATCGATAGAAACAGCTCATGGTCAAGTGTTTTGAATCAATGGAGCAACGTAGTCAGAGAAATGCTGATGAATGTCTTGCTCGAGCTGTGTATGCAACTGGTTCACCTCTGATGCTCACAGGCAATGTGTATTGGAAGTGATTTCTGAATGTTCTTCACCCAGCATACACCCCTCCAACCAGACATGCTTTATCTACTCATTTGCGGGATGCAGAGTTCAACAGAGTTCAAGTGAAGGTCAAGCAAATCATAGAGAAAGCAGAATATATTGCAATCATCTCTGATGGGTGGTCGAATGTTCGTGGGCAAGGAATAATTAACTACATCATCTCAACCAGTATTCTACAAGAGCACAGACACAAGGGACAACAGACACACCGGTCTCTACATTGCAGATGAGCTGAAGGCAGTCATCAATGACCTTTGACCACAGAAGGTATTTGCACTGGTGGCAGACAATGCTGTGAACATGAAGGCTGCTTGGTCTAAAGTGGAGGATTCCAACCCTCACATCACACCCATTGGCTGTGCTGCTCATGCATTGATTCTGTTCCCCAAGGACATCATGGCACTGAAAACAATGGATACACTCTACAAGAGAGCCAAGGAAATGGTTAGGTATGTGAAGGGTCATAAAGTTATAGCAGCAATCTACCTCACCAAGCAAAGTGAGAAGAATAAGAGCACCACATTGAAGCTGCCCAGCAACACCCGTCAGGAGCCTGAAACTCCTGAAACCTATAGCGGTAGCCATTGCACAGATTGAGGGAGAGAATGCTATCCTGTCTGATGTTCAGACTCTGCTTGCAGATGTAAGAGAAGAAATCCGTACTGCCCTGCCCACTTCACTGTTGCTCCAAGCAGAGGAAAAAGCAGTTCTGAAATACATCAAAAAGCGGGAAGACGTCTGCCTGAAGCCCATACACGCCGCGGCATACATGTTGGACCCCAAGTATGCTGGCACGAGCATCCTGTCTGGTGCAGAGATCAACAAGGCCTATAGTCTCATCACTACAGTGTCTCGCCACGTTGGCCTGGATGAGGGCAAGGTTCTTGGCAGTCTGGCAAAGTACTCTTCCAAGCAAGCGCTTTGGGATGGAGATGCAATATGGCAGTCGTGCAAACATATCTCATCAGCCACCTGGTGGAAGGGACTTTGTGGATCTGAGGCTCTTTCCCCTGTTGCCTCCATCATCCTCCAAATCCCACCAACAGCCGCCGCCTCAGAGCAACTGGTCCTTGTTTGGGAACACATACATCAAAGCACGCAACAGGCTGACCAATACAAGGGTTTAAAAATTGGTGGCCATCTGGGCAAATTTGAGGCTTTTTGAGCCTGACAACGAGCCATCCTCAACAAGGTTGGAAAGTGACAGTGAAGATGAGGCCTCAGAGTCTCATGTTCAAGAGGTGGACATTGAGGAGGTCCAGGGAGAAGACATGGAAGCCTGAGTGGAACACAACCAAAGCTTTAGTTTCTAGACTATCATTTTACAGATGTATGTTGAAAACATTTTTGGGAGATGCGATGCATCATTCAATATTCCCTTTATTTTGTTGTTCAGTGAAATCATCCCATGTGAAGAGAACTCATTTAATTAAAGTTCAATTCGTAACAATTTTTTTACATTTCTATTGGAAGGATTTAATCATTTGCAATTATGTCTACTTATGATAAGGTAAAAGGTTTATGTTTCCTTCTCCATATGATATGGTAAATATATCCAATGCCAAAAACATCTACATTTAAATGGTATTAATATTAATTTGCATGTATTTCCATTCATTCCCATATATTCCTGTTAATTCCCATATATTCCCGCGGAAAGTTTCCACCTCTGAATATTCCCCAAAATGTGCAACCCTGATCTTAATTCGACCTATATTGTCACAGCAAAATAAAATCCTGCAGCAACAGCATTTGAACATTTAGTACATAATGTTGCTTGATTGGTGGTTAGGCTATTAGCTGGCCAAAAGTAGGCTACATGAAAAGTGAATTCCTGTTAATATAATTTGTGTTAGGGTGGGTTTTAAGTGAATTTATGTAAATCACAAAGTTAATCTGTATTTCTTGCTTTGCAGGAAAATTCTCAGCAATAAACGAGATCAAATTATGATCCTCCATCTGTGTGTGTGTGTTAATCTATTACCCCTCTATAGAAGGTTGTGTGTTAGTAGTGGAGATTCCGTCTGATCAGTTTCACTCACTGTCTGTCTGGTGGAAGTGGACACCATTGATGGGCGACTCAAATTCACTTAGCCAGCCCTACTGACTGTCATTGAATAAATTAATGAAGTATATTGGCGGGCATCAAATGACATGCCTTACTAACTGCCTGGGCAGTGTTGCTGTGCTGACGATAATGATTATGATGACTGTGTGTACTCTACATATATTACCCCCATTGTGCCGATCTGTGGCGTTCACTCCAGTTCAATTTGACTAGGCCTGCGTCTGAAGTAGCACCCTATTCCTTTAATAGTGCACTGCATTTGACCAGAGCTCATTTGACCAGGGTTGTATATAGGGAATAGGGTGCCATTTGTGATGCAGTTTATCCCCCTCTGCTCATGAATGAATCATGCAGAAATGGTCCATAATACCGCCTCGTCCATTTGTTTTTTTATCATCACAATAGGATCTAGCACCACTGTATTGATTAATCGTCTTCACTGAACACAACTACAGTTGCAACACACTCATAAACTTCTGATTGATGACAAGCTGATAAACTCAAAGCAAAGCTGGGTAAGATAGTCTTCAATTAAAGATTCCTTAGTTGAAATAGTTTACGGAGTCATGCACAACACTTTATAGGTGGTGCTGGGCTGTAGGAAACTGCAATCATTTCCTTAGTTGAATCATCAATGCTACTCTAGCCCTTAACGAAGGTTAGGCTGTCATCAAGGTTTTTGATTTGTTGTTTTTCTCAGAGTAGGCCATAATCATCTCAAGTCTGACCATACTTGGGAAACTTGTGGCATGGCCTGTGCTTACGCCATCTAATTAGCACAATTAATCACCTTACGGTCTTCATCATTTACCCACAAACACTGGGAATAATGCCATCTTTGACTATTTCGTCCAACATGAAGTATTAGCCAGTATCCAATTACTAGAGAATTTCTTCAGCAGGCTTATGATGGTTGAAACTGAGTGGACCTTTATGTCGGTTTCGGCTGGCTGCGAAATAAAGGCTTTCTGTGATTTAAAAGATCAAGTTTGGCTGGATACAACACAAACTGCAGGAATAAAAAAAATGCCCTGTTCCAGTCCCTTGCAAAAAAGGCAATCAACACTTGAGGTGGAATAGACACTGGGGAAATGCCTGGGAATAACACCATGAATTGGTGTTAGCCTGGCAGTATTTAACGTGTGCTATTAGGAATCGGTTACATTCAAAATGATGGAACCATTTCCTCCGAGGATTGTATGAACATTTCCCCATTTTTAATGAAGAACATCGGATTTGGTATGATTTTAGACACTGCGAGCAAGCATCCTTTGACAGTCAGTATTGACTGTGGAAATGAGTATAGAGTCCCAGTAAAAAAAATCCAATCAATGTTTGATTCTTCAGAATCCGCTCAGGCCTGCCCTCTCTGTGCCTCTGAAACTGTTCTGTCCCCCCAATGACCAGAACATCAAACTAAAACATTCTCAAACATCAACGTCAAACTGTTGTTCTTCTTGGAAATGAATGCTTTAAATATGCACGAATATGACTTTTACAGTGGAAAGTTATTCGCATCTCACTATACTAGCCTGCTGAATATTAATGCGTTTTTATTTGTTTGTTTTCTTCACAGAATTTACCTGAGGAGATTCACCTTTTACACTTTGAAGGAGGGATTTATCCAGAAAAGGAGGGAAGGGACACCAGCTTCCCTCTCTCCCAGAGACTTGAAAGACTTTCCTTGGCCTGTGTGTGTTTGTGTGTATATAGGTTGGCCGAGGTGAAGCTTTATTGAGGTACCCTCAGAAGGTGCAGGGGAAAGGCTATGTACTTTAGGAGATGGAGAGAAGGAAAGTAAGGATCGAAAGTTATTGTCGGTCGGGTGGAGAAAAGAAGCACTGTACTGCTTATCTGTTACCTCTGTAAAGACTCTAAAGAAAGGAGAGAGGAGGAGAAGAGAGAAGGAGGGAGTCTAATCTAGTGGCAGGGCCCAGTCTCGTAGTCACCAGCAACACTGGAAGAACAGCAGCCAGAGAACCTAGAAGGTGGGTAAGAAGAGGACCACAAAAAGAGAGGAGAGACTGGGACTGAAGGAGAACCAAAAGGTCGGAGGAGAGGACGGGGAGGAGGAGGCGGCGCATCCCCATGGCGACGGACCCTGGGGAACCCACAGGGACGGAGGACTCTTCGGAGAAACCTGTTGGCGCACGGGAGGAGGAGACGGACCAGGAGGGCAGCAGGAGGGAGAGGACGCACAGCACCCCCTCAGACTTCCCCTCCTCCCAGACCCAGGAGAGGAGAACCGCAGAGGGAGGGGAGACAGGAGGAGGCAGCGGAAGGGGTGGAGGGCCCGGAGAGACCAGGGACAGTAAGGAAGTGGAGCCCCTGGCGGTTAGACCCATGTCTCTCTCCACACCCTCGTCCCCGGCTGCGACTGCGGCGGCTTCAAGGTCAGGGGGTCACGGGCCGAGGCTGAGGAGAGAGAAGCGTTTCTTCAGGAAGAGTGTGGAGATCTGTGAGGAGGACGATGTGGTAGCGGATCCCCCAGTTGTCTCGCACTCCGCCCCCCACCTGGACTCAGTCATCACCCTCGGTGGCACCCAGGTCGCTACCGCCGCCTCTGCAGCCCTGGGACATGACACGGCCGACCACGACCCATCCAACCTCAGCTCCACCCAGGACCCCGGGGCCAAGGACCCCCCCTCTTCCGCCCCACCCCAGACGGGGAAGGAGAGAGACAGGGAGCAGGAGGAGGAGGCAGAGATGAAGGCCGTGGCCACCTCGCCGGGGGGGAGGTTTCTGAAGTTTGACATTGAGCTGGGGAGGGGTGCCTTCAAGACCGTTTACAAAGGCCTGGACACTGAGACCTGGGTGGAGGTGGCCTGGTGCGAACTACAGGTGAGAATACTGTGCATTACTCTATGCAGGTCATGGTACTGTATGTAGTAGCCTGGTGCGAACTACAGTACAGGTGAGAACAATTTACAAGCCATATTCTCTAGTTCTATCCATAGAATTACATATAGAACCATTATAATAATATATAGGATCTCTATAGTTGTATCATAGGTTCTTGATTGCAGAAAATGGCTGTTACAGGTGTTTTAAAAAGACAAAATGATCCAGCTTCCCAAGGGGGACATATCCCCCCACCTTGCCAAACATCCTGGGGATGATAATGGTAACAATATATTGTGTTGTTTTCACTGGGCTATTGGAAAAATATATAGTTATTAGTTTTGCATCGAGTTACACACTGACACAGAGTTGCTTGACTCACATAATGCAACAGTCATTTGAAGTCTTCCCTGGAGCTTCTCTTCTCTCTCCTCCCTGGGAAAATCTCAGCCTGTTGTCTGTTTGCTATTCAGACTGTGAGACTGACTCACTACAGCACATTGGAGACCGGTTCATCCCCAATGGCACCCTTTTCCCTACATAGTCCACTCCTTTTGACTAGGGCCCTATTTTTGAGCAGAGCTCTGTGTGCCCTGGTGAAATGGGGAATAGAGTGCAATTTGGGATGAAGCTTGAGACTCACTGCAGCACACTGGAGACATAGACAAAGATAGGGGTGAGAAGAGGGAAAGGAAATACAAGAGAGAAAGAATATTCACTTTTTGTTGCACTCAGGTTGGTTTGAATGACAGAAGCAATGGGAGAAAAAAATGGGGCAACTGTACCCAGGAAACATATAAATAATGGTTAAGTAGAGTAGGTACACTCTACATCCCAAAATGGCACCCTATTCCCTACACAGTGCACTACTTTTGAACAGGGCCCTACACTGTAAAAAGAAATCCTGTTGTCACGGTAACTTACTGACAGTAGGTGTGTGTGTGTACAGGTAGGGAAAGAGGAACAGTGGCCCTAATGAGAACAAACCTCACCAAGAGATTGAGATGAAGGATAAGGTGAACATAGAAAGAATGTGTAACAGTAGGCCTATGTAGCGAAAGAGGAACTGTAGCCTTGAGAATTACCATTGCCGTAGGGGACTCAGACTCTGTTAACTGTCGTTTAGTGGCACTGAAGGGGTGAAGGCGTGACAAGCTAAAAGTGGGATTATACTCTCACCTGAGCAAGGCTGAACCCTTTACACGGCGGAGCAGCTTGTGATTTAATGACGCTGTCTAGCAATAACCAACGACGTCAAACGTCGTGGGCTCAACTGGCGGGAGACACAAGTTTATTTTCTTGTCTCACTACTTACTGTTCTCAGACACAAAAGAGAAGCTGTGTGATTCGGCAGCTGACTTGTTTGGTGTCTTTGTGTGAAAAGGCTAGTAGGCTAGTTTACCCTGGTCAGAGATGTGTTGGCTTTGGAGCTAATCTTTTGTAGCTAATGCTAAACAGCAGCCGTGTCCAATCTCTGTGTCTGCTTGCCAAATGTATCCCAGGTTGTATCCCAAATGGCTCCCTATGTAGGGCACTACTTTTGACCAGGGACCATAGGGGATAGGGTGTCATTTGGGATAGACTGTCTTAGAGCCAGGGTGTAGGTGGGGTCAATTCCATTTCCATTTTCTTCATTGAAAAGCAATGAGGCAAATTGGCTGGAATTGGCATTTTTTGTTTACTTCCTGAATTGAAATGGAATTGACCCTAACCCTGTGTTAGAGCACTGCTTGTAGGCCTAACCACCTCAATTGTTCTCCTTTACTTTTTAGCTCTGTCCCCCTGTTTTAGAGCATCGCTTTTTAAAATCGTATTTTTTTTGCTTCATTCAGACAGTTTTGAAATTAACATGAAGATAGATGAGAAGGGGAGACACAGTAGGAAGGTTGGGCACAAGTAAGATCTCCCGTCTCCGTGGGCAAAATATACACATATATTATATGTGTTAGCTGGTTGTGTTACCATAAGGTGGTGGGCTGACGCCGAAGACAGTGAAGTGGATCGATCGATGTCGAGCGAGGAGCTGATTTAAAATTGACATTGAAATATTCTGCTGTAAAATATGTTGGCACCTTCAATTCACCTTCAGAAAAAGTATATTTCAACACTGTCTAGCTCAAGCAAATTTGCAAACTGCTGAACTTGGAACCAATCAGAACTTCCGTACATTTCCCTCGTGATAAAGGCAGCCAATGGCCTGCTTCTAAGATGTAAACAGCCTCTGATCTGCTGTCTGTGTGTTAAGAGGAAATAACATTAGCTCCCAAAGACTGAAATAAGATAAATATCTGTTTTTGAGTGAACTTGAATTATGCAGCATGCAATACGAATGGTCTTGATCATATGAAGAGGTAACTTCGTTGACCATTTAGCCAATTTATTTAAAGTTAGCAAATGTTAGTTGACTATCCTAGCCAGCTAATACTGTACATGTCAATGTGCCTGCACAGGAAGCTAGTGTTTCATTAGCTGTGTCTCAGCGAATTCAATTTTGCAGGGGCGCAACTTTCCCTGGGGATGGGGGGGACATGTCTCCTCCAGTATTATCATTGGAATGTGATACAAAACGTGCTTTAGGACCAAGCGGACACCTGGTCCTTTTATATAAAAAAATATTAGAATAATATTATGTCCCATCAAATTCTATAACCAATGTTGTGCCCCTGCAATTCTGAATCATGTTTTGGCATGATTGTCTCATTTCAAGTAACTAGCTGCAGGCTTAAAGAAATGTTAAATTATATTATTTGCATAGAAACACAAATCAAAGCATGTAATTAGAAAGATTTTTGTGTGTCGTGTATGCTAGAATGGAGGTTTAAAAACGACAGCTGAATATGCATATTAGCTAATACATATGGCATAGCCTACACACAACATGGTATGTGGACTAGAGGTTGACTGATTATGATTTTTCAACGCCAATACCGATTTATTGGAGGACCAAAAAAAGACGATACCGATTAATCGGCCGATTTTTATATACAGTGGGGCAAAAAAGTATTTAGTCAGCCACCAATTGTGCAAGTTCTCCCACTTAAAAAGATGAGAGGCCTGTAATTTTCATCATAGGTACACTTCAACTATGACAGACAAAATGAGATTTTTTTCCCCAGAAAATCACATGGTAGGATTTTTAATGAATTTATTTGCAAATTATGGTGGAAAATAAGTATTTGGTCACCTACAAACAAGCAAGATTTCTGGCTCTCACAGACCTGTAACTTCTTCTTTAAGAGGCTCCTCTGTCCTCCACTCGTTACCTGTATTAATGGCAAAGTGCTGTTTGAATGAATGCTTACGAGCCTGCTGCTGCCTACCACAGCTCAGTCAGACTGCTCTATCAAATATCAAATCATAGACTTAATTATAATAAACACACAGAAATATGAGCCTTTGGTCATTAATATGGTCAAATCCGGAAACTATCATTTAGAAAACAAAACGTTTGTTCTTTCAATGAAATACGGAACCATTCCGTATTTTATCGAATGGGCGGCAACCCTATGTCTAAATATTGCTGTTACATTACACAACCTTCAATGTTATGTCATCATTATGTAAAATTCTGGCAAATTAATTACGGTCTTTGTTAGGAAGAAACGCAGTTCGCAACGTGCCAGGCGGCCCAAACTGTTGCATATACCATGACTCTGCTTGCACTGACTGCAAGAGAAGTGACACAATTTCCCTAGTTAATATTGCCTGCTAACATGCATTTATTTTAACTAAATATGCAGGTTTAAAAAATATATACTTCTGTGTATTGATTTTTAAAAAATGCATTGATGTTTATGGTTAGGTACATTTGTGCAACGAATTTGCTTTTTTTCGCGAATGCGCTTATGTAAAAACATCAACCGTTTGGCAAAGTTGAAGTAGGCTGTGATTCGATGATAAATTAACAGGCACTGCATTGATTATATGCAACGCAGGACAAGCTAGTTAACCTAGTAATATCATCAACCATGTGTAGTTAACTAGTGATTATGTAAAGTTTTTTTTTTTTTTTTTTTTTACAAGATAAGTTTAATGCTAGCAACTTACCTTGGCTCCTTTTGACGCTGCACTCGTGGCTGCCACGCTGTTTTCTCGTGGATTGCAATGTAATCGGTCATAATCGAAGTCCAAAAAGGCAGATTACCGATTGTTATGAAATCGGCCCTAACCTCTGTGGACACCCCTTCAAATTAGTGGATTTGGCAGGTGTATAAAGTTATGCACACAGCCATGCAGTCGCCATAGACAAACATTGGAAGTAGAATGGCCCGTACTGAAGAGCTCAGCAACTTTCAACGTGTCACCATCATAGGATGCCATCTTTCCAACAAGTCAGTTTGTCAAATTTCTGCCCTGCTTGAGCTGCCCCAGTCAACTTTAAGTGCTGTTATTGTGAAGTGGAAACGTCTAGGAGCAACAACGGCTCAGCCGCGAAGTGGTAGGCCACACAAGCTCACAGAACGGGACTGCCGAGTGCTGAACCGTCTGTCCTCAGTTGCAGCACTCACTACCGAGTTCCAAACGGCCTCTGAAAGCAACGTCAGCACAAGAACTGTTCGTCGGGAGCTTCATGAAATGGGTTTCCATTGCCGAGCATCTGCACACAAGCCTAAGATCATCATGCGCAATGCCAAGTGTTGGCTGGAGTGTTGTGAAGCTTGCTGCAATTGGACTCTGGAGAAGTGGAAACGCATTCAATGGAGTTTGGGGAAGGCCCTTTCCTGTTTCAGCATGACAATGTCCCTGTGCACAAAGCAAAGTCCATACAGAAATGGTTTGTTGAGATCGGTGTGGAAGAACTTGACTGGCCTGCACAGAGCCCTGACCTCAACCCCATCGGACACCTTTGGGATGAATTGGAACGCAGTACGTCCCCGCAGCAAGTCCTCTGGTCGTGTTTATTGTACCACCAGAGAAGGAACTAGTATTGTACGTATTCTGCTTTGTCCCTTATCTCAAGTAATGAAAGCAGTGTTTTTTTTATCCCACTGTAGGCCTATTCCAACTTATGAAAACTGTTGAGAGAGGGAGGGAGAGAGTGAGAGCGGGATGGAAGGAGAGCATGGGTGGGAGGGAGAGAGCGGGATGGAAGGAGAGCATGGGTGGGAGGGAGGGATGGAGAAGGGTATGGAAGGAGAAAGCATTGGAGATAGAGGGATAATAAGAGGTAGAATGACGGAGTTAGAGACTGATGAGCCAAAAAGAGGATTAACATGGCATCACTCCCAGAGAGTGGCCGTGTGGCTAATACTAACCTAACACACGCACAAACACACATCCTTGTCTGGTCACACACACACAGATGGATCCACTGGCACAGATAATACAGTCACTATATCTCATGGCCTGCATTTCCTCCCTGCTGCTCCCTAGTCCTGTTAACTCTGTTACGTAAAGGACAGGTGTTGATGAAGATAATTGTGAGGTAGTTGACACAATAACATGTATACACAGCAGCAAACACACACACATTATGCATGTTGTACGTGAGACACACTCTAAGTGAGTACCTGTCCTCACACCCACACAGAGAATCACTCCAGAAACAGGGATTAGCTCTGCTAATGCACCTTGAAAGAGAGAATGGGTGAGGGACGTTCACAGTGCGGACACTGTCTCAGTCACAGCGTCTCTTCTTTCCTCTCCCTCATTTCACTCCTCCTTCCTCTCCCTTCACCTCACAAATTCCCTGCTAAAAGGGCAACTCTATATATCCCCCAGGCTAACATTTCAGCTTTCAGCTCTAATTTACCACATTCATTAGCTAAGAACGTTCATCGGTGTGTCTGTGTGCGTGCAATTGTGTGTGTGTGTATGCCGCTCCCCCCCTCTTTGTCTCTCTCGTTGTCTGTCAGAGTGAGTATACAGAGTGATCCAGGGAGTTAATTACAGTGGGTGCCTGTCAGGCGGGAACAAAAATCCTGCACCGACAGCACAACTAACTGGTCTGGGGTGGTCTGGGCTGGGGCAGCAACCCACACAAACCCACCCCAACCCTCTCCAGTCCTGTCAGCCCACTGAGCCCAGACCGGCCTAACCCAATCCAGCTCAGCCCAAATCCACCCTGTGTGTGTTTTGGGAATGTATTTGTGTCAGAGAGTGTCTGTGTGCAGTTGGTTGGTATCTGTGCGTGTGTGTGTGTGCGCGTGCGTGCGTGCGTGTTTGGAATGAGCCAGCCAGCCAGGGGAGGGATGGCTGGATGGAGCTAGTCTAGCCTACAGAGTCTAGTGTAGCAGAAGTAACCTGTCCAGGAATGACCGGTTCCGACCAGTCAGTGGATGGAACCGCATTGAGGTCCGCTTTACAGCAGTGAAAGGTTGCTTAGGGCCACTTTACCGCAGTAAAAGGTTGCTATGTGACAATTGTTAGGGATGTCGGAGTGATTTAAAGTGTCTTCTTAGAACAGCAGGCAGCCTGGACCCCTGGGGATTCTCCTTAGTATTTATGTCCTGTCCAGACACAGACAGAGGGACTAATGCTCACACACACACACACACACGCACAAACATACTGACTAATGAACGCATGCACACAGACACACACACTTTCACAGGGTTAATGCTTATATATCAAAAGCACCTCAATCACAGTTGTTGTTTCCTTCTAGAGGAGGGGTCAAACAACCATTTGGAGCCTGAGTGAAGCGAGATTTGGTTCTGGGTGCTTTAATCTTCGTTAGATACAAATTAATACAGGTTTTTTCGTGTGTGTGTGTGTGTGTGTTTGTTTACTCAGCTCAGAACTTGTGAAGGGAAGAGGAGACCCTCTATTATTGGATTACTGCCAAAGATCAAAGGTCAAACAACCACACAATGATAATCTCGTAGCACAGAAAAGTTTAGGAAAGGCAGATCTTAAAGGGCCCTTATAGTCCAGTGGGGAGAAACAAGGTCTGGAGACCTTGTGGTATCATGGTTTGGCCAGGGTAGGCCATCATTGTAAATAAGAATTTGTTCTTAACTGACTTGCCTAATTAAATAAAGATAAAATAAATAAATGTGTTCTTTATAATCCAGTGGGGAGAAACGGTATGGAGACCCAGTTAGTTACATGTGGTATCATGCGTTTTCAGTCAGCTCAGCCCCTCGATTGGATTATACTGGATTACGCTGTAGGAGTCAAAGGTCATCATCATGATAATCCCATAGCACTACCATTTCATTGTGTCGACTGGTTCAGATACCATTGGTAGTTTACACTAAAGAGACATACAGTCAATTTTGTTCATCTTTGACAAAAAAAACATGAACTGTTGTTGTTAGTGGTGCAGTAGTTGAGTAGGTTGATAGTGTTTCAGTATTGCAAGAAGAAGAGGCCAGTTGTGAGGGAGTGGCTGACTCTTTGTCTTCAACTTTACATCTCAGTCTGAAGCCTGATGGAAAACCGTCCAACGTTTACACACCAGTAGAGTTCAGATTTATGTTGATAGGAAATGAACCAGCAAAAGTACAAGCCATACTATTGATTCATGACTAAAATAGTACAAATGGAATTGATTAGACCAGCCTGCAATTATTTATTAGTCCAGATTAGAATCGATCTGACCAGATTGACCAGACGTTTTCAACTAGGCTAGTGATAGTCAAACTGTGGCCCAGGGGCCATATCTGGTGCACCATGACCCGATGGACATTTGGCCCCTTTCATCGAACTGTGAGCTCACAGCAAAGCATGATGTTATACGAATCATTGATTGTTATGACGTATGGTTGGTTGGACTGGGAATTGCCAGGGACCTCACAATTTGATATTATTGCGATACTTAGGTACCAATACAATATGTATTGCGATTCTCAAGATTCTATGTATAGCAATTTGATTGCTCATGAGAAGATTTTTTTTATCAGTCATGGGAATAAAAGTGCAGAAAACATGTTGATTCATGACTCAAAGAAAATGGAGAACAAGCTATAGGATTAAAAATACCGGCGTTTTGGCTCCGGTACAGCTAGCTAATGCTACCAAGAGCGTGCGTTATAAGGAGCAGGTGTGAGTGCAAGAAAACATATATATATATATACAGTGCCAGTCAAAAGTTTGGACACACCTACTCATTCAAAGGTTTGTCTTTATTTTTTACTATTTTCTACATTGTAGAATAATAGTGAAGACATCAAAACTATGAAATAACACATGTGGAGTCATGTAGTAACCAAAAAGGTGTTTAAACAAATCAACATATATATTATATTTGAGATTCTTCAAAGTAGCCACCCTCACACCTGCGCTTATTGTTTTCTTTCTGGCAGTGATTATGCTGAGAGCAGCTATTTCAAAGAAGGAGTCTACTTGCAATAACTGGGATCTGTGGTTATTTTTGTTAAATGTAAAACTCACCAACATAGATCTTCATCATCATAAATGACAGTCTTCTCCCTGACCTGTACAGAACACTCTTTGTAAACTAGCGTTCCTTGGACAGCCATAGACGGACTGTACAAAACATTAAGAGCCACACTCTCTTTCCATGACATAGACTGACCCAGGTTAATCCAGCTGAAAGCGACGATCCATTATTGGTTTCACTTGTTAAAGCCACTTCAATCAGTGTAGATGAAGGGGAGGAGACGGATTTTTAAGCCTTGAGACAATTGAGACATGGATTGTGTGTGTGCCATTCAGAGGGTGAATGGGCAAGACAAAAGATTTAAGTGCCTTTGAACGGTGTATGAAGGTAGGTGCCAGGCACATTGCTGGGGTTTTCACACTCATCAACTTCCCGTGTGCATCAAGAATGGTTCACCACCCAGGGGACATCCAGCCAACTTGACACAACTGTGGGAAGCATTGGAGTCAACATAGGCCAGCATCCCTGTGGAAAGCTTTCGACATCTTGTGGAGTCCATGCCAAGACAAATTGAGGCTGTTCTGAGGGCAAAATACATGTCTCCAAGCATAGAAGTTACAGCACATATAAGGATTATTATGGTAAAGAATTTTCTCTCTGTACAGACAGCTAACACCAGAGCAATATCTAAATGTCTATATTTGGCCTAACACCCTTCGTGAATCACCATTGCTTAGCCTATAGACTCAACATCAACTTGATATGCATCCAACGTCCTCTCGTAATATCTTCTGGTGCTGGTTAATTGGAAACGAAACCCCAGGGTGTGATTTTAGATGTTAATTAAGTATTGATCATAGAGGCACCCTGAACTCTTCAGACGGGAATCACCTCTCCTTGTCATTAATCCTTAAGTCTATTGACTCACCCAATATAAGTAACATAATAATCAATATAAGTAACATAATAATAAAATCATCATCAAAATTCATCAGTTTAAGCTAGAGATACTTTTGTGTATGTATAGAGTATGTGAGTACACCCCTTCAAATTAGTGGATTTGGCTATTTCAAATTTCTGCCTTGTTAGAGCTGGCCCGATCAACTGTAAGTGCCATTATTGTGAAATGGAAACATCTAGGAGCAACAGCAGCTCAGCCGCGAAGTGGTAGGCCACACAAGCTCACAGAACGGGCCTGCCTTGTGCTGAAGTGCGTAGCCCGTAAAAATCGTCTGTCCTTGGTTGCAACACTCACTACCGAGTTCCAAACTGCCGCTGGAAGCAACGTCAGCACAATAACTGTTTGTCTGGAGCTTCATGAAATGGGTTTCCATTGCCGAGCAGCCGCACCACGCTTCACCATCTGGCAGTCCAACGGACTAATCTTGGTTTGCCAAATGCCAGGAGAACACTACCTACCCCGATGCATAGAGCGAACTGTAAAGTTTGGTGGAGGAGGAATAATGTTCTGGGGATGTTTTTCATGCTTTGGGCTAGGCCTCTTAGTTCCAGTGAAGGGAAATCTTAACACTACATCATACAATGACATTCTAGACGATTCTGTGCTTCCAACTTTGTGGCAACAGTTTGGGGAAGGCCCTTTCCTGTTTCAGCATGACAATGCCTCCGTGCACAAAGCAAGGTCCATACAGAAATGGTCTGTCGAGATCGGTGTGAAAGAACTTGACTGGCCTGCACAGAGCCCGGACCTCAACCCCATCAGACACCTTTGGGATGAATTGAAACGCCGACTGCGAGCCAGGCCTAATCGCCCAACATCAGTGCCCGACCTCACTAATGCTCTTGTGGCTGAATGGAAGCAAGTCTCCACAGGAATGTTCCAACACCTAGTGTAAAGCCTTCCGGGAAGAGGCTGTTATAGCAGCATATTAATGCCCATGATTTTGGAATGAGATGTTCGACGAGCAGGTGTACTGTCACACTACATAACGAAATGTATGTGATCTGTTTTTTTTTTTTTTGCTTGGGCAATTCAGCGCATCCGCCTATGTTGGCCTTCCGCATCTGCGGTGGAAGGTGACCAAGCTACAGTGGTGTTTTTTTTAAATAGTACACGCAAAACACCAGTCTCAAAGTCAACAGTGAAGAGGCGACTCCGGGATGTTGGCCTTCTAGGCAGAGTTCCTCTGTCCAGTGTCTGTGTTCTTTTGCCCATCTTAATCTTTTCTTTTTATTGGCCAGTCTGAGATATGTATTTTTCTTGCAACTCTGCCTAGAAGTCCAGCATCCCGGAGTCGCCTCTTCACTGTTGAGTTACTATTTAATGAAGCTGCCAGTTGAGGACTTGTGAGACCTTTGTTTCTCAAACTAGACACTCTAATGTACTTGTCCTCTTGCTCAGTTGTGCACCGGGGCCTCCCACTCCTCTTTCTATTCTAGTTAGAGCCAGTTTGCGCTGTTCTGTGAAGGGAGTAGTACACAGCGTTATACGAGATCTTCCGTTTCTTGTCAATTGCTCACATGGAATAACCTTAATTTCTCAGAACAAGAATAGACTGACGAGTTTCAGAAAAGTTATTTTCTGGCCATTTTGAGCCTGTAATCGAACCCACAAATGCTGATGCTCCAGATATTCAACTAGACTAAAGAAGTCCAGTTGTATTGCTTCTTTAATCAGAACAACAGTTTTCAGCTGTGCTGACATAATTGCAAATGGGTTTTCCTTTTAAAATGATCAACTTGGATTAGCTAACACAACATGCCATTGGAACACAGGAGTGATGGTTGCTAATAATGGGCCTCTGTGCGCCTATGTAGATATTCCATAAAAAATCAGTCGTTTCCAGCTACAATAGTCATTTACAAAATTAACAATGTCTACACTGTATTTCTGATCAAATGTATGTTATTTTAATGGACAAAAAATGTGCTTTTCTTTAAAAAACAAGGACATTTCTAAGTGACCCCAAACTTTTGAACGGTGGTGTATATGGTGTGTATAGATATTTTCATTGACAACATTCCAAGATTTGAAAGATACACATTACCAGACAACTCCTTTTTTCTGTATGTACAATTTAGGTCAGCTATGCTGGCATATGGAGTCCCTTGGGAAACCTAACCATCCAATTTTTGGGATTTATAAATAAATTATCTGGGCTCCCGAAAGGACTGATCTCTATTATATATTAACAACTTTTGTAAAGCTCATATTCCGAGCTAGCTATTAAAAAAGTATTGTCTACAGATCTAATTGAATCTGAACAACCCTTTTCATATGGGTATAATATGGAAAAATGTTACCTTGGCGTACCGTAATCTGAACCATCAATTTATACATTTTAAGTTTGTTCAGACTGTATTTAACACCAAGGAAATGTTTGACGATGAAATTGTCCCCTAAATAAGGTAGGCGCATTCCTTCAAGTGATGTGATGTGATGTGGGAGTGGGAAACATGGTTTCCTGGTGGAGAGGGAAGATGTGGGCTGAGGTGGATGGGGACTGAGAGGGAGAATGGCTTGGGGTTATCTTTGTATGCATTTCTTTGATTGATTTTGTACCTCTAACCCCCCTGTTTTCCCCCCCAAAACTAGACAAAAAGTAGGTCACAATCTCCTCAATCTCCTGCATAGACCTGAGGTGTTACAGTTATATGTGAAATATAATTACTGTCAGGCAAGCAGGGATACCTGGGGCGGCAGGTAGCCTAGTGGTTAGAGCATTGGGCCGGTAACCGAAAGTTTGCTAGATCGAATCCCCGAGATGTCAAGGTAAACATCTGTCGTTCTGCCCCTGAACAAGGCAGTAAACCCACTGTTCCTAGGCCGTCATTGTAAATAAGAATTTGTTCTTAACTGACTTGCCTAGTTAAATAAAGGTAAAATAAAAAATAAAAATTGTAAGAAGGGGAGGCACCATATGTGAATGTGGCCCCTCACTGGTAACATAGCCGATTTGTTTCCACTTTACCGACTAGGCAATGCTGTATGTTAGCTAAATGTATATTACGTGGGTGATTTTTGTTTTACTGTCTGACTGCTGTGCTTGACTTTGGCAGGAGCTCACCGAAGCTGAGTACCTGCACATCAAATGTTCTACTGCTTGAGCATCTGTTCCTCTTATAAAATAATAGCTCAAAAGTATTGTGGAGCTCCTGCACCTAAATATAAACCGTACCGGCACACAAAATGAGTACCGGAACCTATTTCAGTCCAAGTCAAGCACTGTTTGACTGACTGTGACTCGTAGCCTCGTTGGCTGACCTTCTGCTTAACAGGTGTCTGGGCAAAAACAGTCTCCTGGTTTGGTTGGGGTCACGTCTTAATCTGTTTACAAGCCTTTGGCTTGTGACTGTGGCCTGTGAGTAACGGGCCAGGAACTGGGACTGGAGAGGCAGTGCCACAGCATATTACCAAAACACATTATCAAACAGGCTGTCTTAATGTATTTTTTTACCTTTTATTTAACTAGATAATTCAGTTAAGAACAAATACTTATTTACAATTACAGCCTACCCCGGCCAAACCCTCCCTTAACCCAGACGACGCTGGGCCAATTGTGAGCCGCGCTATGGGACTCTCGATCACGGTCGGTTGTGATACAGCCCGGGACCTAACCCGGGTCTGTGGTGATGCTTCTAGCACTGCAATGCAGTGCCTTAGACCGCTGCGCCACTCAGGATGCCAAAGTGTTACAGGCTTGTCAAAGGAGACACCAGAAAAACAGACTACTAAACACTTTACCAATACGTATAACATTACCAAACACATTATCAAACAGAACATATTTTGTTTACATACACATTTTATACATTTAGCCGCACTGCTTCTTGACACAATGCCCACTTAACCCGGAAGCCAGCCGCACCAATGTGCCGGAGGAAACATCGTACACCTGGCGACCGTGTCAGCGTGCACTGCACCCAGCCCACCACAGGAGTCGCTAGTGCGCGATGGGACAAGGACATCCCTGCCGGCCAAAACCACAAGACATGTCCGCCGCCTCATGGGTCTCCCGGTCGCAGCTGGCTGCGACAGAGCCTGGACTCGAACCCAGAATCTCTAGTGGCACAGCTAGCACTGCGATCCAGTGCCTTTCAGGCTGACTACACCGCTCGCGTCGCGTGCGTGAGCGTTGCAAAATAAATTCAGAAAACTATGTTATTCAATTATTGCACCCACTGCTCGCGCGCACCAACGAGCATCTGCGTTGCCACGGGCTAAAATAGAAATCAGTTCTATTTCTGATGCAGATCGCGCTGCAAGTCCTGCCTCTCCCATCTCCTCATTTGTTTATAGAAGCAGGTACCCACGTGCCGTCTCCTCATTGGTTATACCCATGTGGGTGACTGAAAGACGAACGAGGTCAGTGGCGGTAATTGACCGAATTTATGAAAGTTGCCAATCGCAATATAAAGTCAAGAGAAGAAAAAGCCTGGAAAGAAGAGAGATTACTAGAAACGATTCGGTTGACCGTTTTATACGTGGATTAATTGGCGGCATAGAGGACCTTGTACATTTCAGGTAAAATAACAACTCTATGTTTATATCCCAGGACAAATTAGCTAGCAACAGCAAGCTAGCTAAATAGGACAGATTAAAATTAGCTAGCAAGTGCAAGCTAACTAGCTAAATTGACATAAATGTTTAATGATTTTCGACCTGTCCCGAAATTAATATAATTGGTTCAGAGTTTGTTTTGATATTTTGTGTTGTGTCGTGATCGCGTTTGGTGTGGGGGGACAAAATAAATGTATGCACAATGGCGCACGCGCGCAGCCGGTTTGGGTTCCGTGTTAGACCACTGCGCCACTCGGGAGGCCCTGCATACAAAGTTACAGGCTTGTCACATTACCAAAACAACACATCGCCAAACAGCACATTACCCATACGCATTACTTTACACAAACACATTATCAAACACCTTAGTCAGCACATTACCCATACGCATTACTTTACACAAACACATTATCAAACACCTTAGTTAGCACATGACCGAATACTTTTTATTGGATTTAATGGTCAACAATAGCCATGTCAGACATTCAATCTTATTGACAAGTTTTATTGTTCACTGCAACTCAGGGACTCAATGCTACAATACACATTACCAAACACATTGCCACACTGAGAATACAGATCATTATTAGTACACGTACAAACGTTGTGTAATGTATTTATCTCTTGTTTTCCTCTGACAGCTACAGCCAGGGGGTGTTTGGTTTAGGAGCTCAAAATAGCTGTGTTACAACAACCAGCTAAGTGGTGCAACTACATTCATAGTCTACCTCCCAAATGGCACCCTGTTACCTATATAGTCCACTACTTCTGACCAGGGCCTATGGGGAATAGGGTGCCAATGGGTTGAAGTCATTGATCAACTGCACAAGTACTGGACTATTTTCTTCTTTCTGCTTGCATTTTGTATTTATATTTTGATGTGCTTATTTTCTGTAATTTATGTAATTCAGGGCTCATCTGTGAAAGAGATTTTGGTCTCAATATGACTGCCTGATTAAATAAATAAAATATTGATGACCCCACTGACAGTAGATAATAGTCTATTTTGTTATGTAGAAGCAGTAGGTGTTGTATAGATTATTACATGGATGCGTTCCAAAATGGCACCCTATTCCCTAAATAGTACACAACTTTTGACCAGAGCCCTATGGGCACTGTGAGCACCCTAATGAGCACTATATAGGGAATAGGGTGCTGTTTGAGACCCACACCATATGTATCACACCACTTAGTAACAAGGATATTCACTCAGAGGGACTGCAGAGAGACACCCACAGCCTGCTGTATACAATAGGCCTCTTTCATAGCTTCTCAGTTCCCTCGCTCTTTCTCTCCATTTTCTTCCTCTGTTTCTCTCTCTTTGTTACTCTGTTGCTCCCTCCTTCATTTGTCTCGTGGTCAACTTGATCTTACAAGTCTGTCTATTTTCCTCCACCTTTTTTAATTATGTCCTGTTTGTTTCTGTTTTTTTTACTCTTATTTTACCAGGTAAATTGACTGAGAACACGTTCTCATTTACAGCAACGACCTGGGGAATAGTTACAGGGTAGAGGAGGGGGGGGATGAACGAGCCAATTGGACGCTGGGGATGATTATGAGGTAGAAAATTATGGTATGAGGGCCAGAGTGGAAATTTAGCCAGGACACCGGGGTTAACACCCCTACTCTTATGATAAGTGCTATGGGATCCTTAGTGACCACAGAGAGTCGGGACACCCTTTTAACGTCCCATCCGAAAGACGGAACCCTACACTGAGCAATGTCTCAAACGTGTGTTTGTCCTTCACCTACTTTATCACATCGTATACTCCCAGTTTGTTTGCTTTGCTGGAGAAAGAAAGTGTGTAAATATTTTCATAGCCTAGTAGTTTTAGTAAACCACATAGTATCGATTTTTCTCATGTGTATCTAGTAGCTGGCCCGCGTACTGTGAAATGTGATTCTGGGTTCTGAGAATACATACACTACCTTTCAAAAGTTTGGGGTCACTTAGAAATATCCTTCTTTTTGAAAAAAAGCAAAAAAATGTGTCCATTTTAAAATAACATCAAATTGATCAGAAATACAGTGTAGACATTGTTAATGTTGTGAATGACTATTGTAGCTGGAAACGGCTGATGTTTTTATGGAATATCTACATAGGCTTACAGGGGCCCCTTATCAGCAACCATCACTCCTGTGTTCCAATGGCACGTTGTGTTAGCTAATCCAAGTTGATCATTTTAAAAGGCTAATTGATCATTAGAAAACCCCTTTGCAATTATGTTAGCACAGCTGAAAACTGTTCTGATTAAAGAAGCAATAAAACTGGACTTCTTTAGACTAGTTGAGTATCTGGAGCATCAGCATTTCTGGGTTCGATTACAGGCTCAAAATGGCAAAAAATAAAGTACTTTCTTCTGAAACTCGTCAGTCTATTCTTGTTCTGAGAAATGAAGGCTATTCCATGTGAGAAATTGCGAAGAAACTGCAGATCTCGTACAACGCTGTGTACTACTTCCTTCACAGAACAGCACAAATTCTCTAACCAGAATAGAAAGAGGAGTGGGAGGTCCCGGTGCACAACTGAGCAAGAGGACAAGTACATTTGTGTCTAGTTTGAGAAACAGACACCTCACAAGTCTTCAACTGGCAGCTTCATTAAATAGTACCTGCAAAACACCAGTCTCAACGTCAACAGTGAAGAGGCGATTCTGGGATGCTGGCCTTCTAGGCAGAGTTGCAAAGAAAAAGCCATATTTCAGACTGGCCAATAAAAAGAAAAGATTAAAATGGGCAAAAGAACACAGACACTGGACAGAAGAACTCTGCCTAGAAGGCCAGCATCCCGGAGTCGCCTCTTCACTGTTGACGTTGAGACTGGTGTTTTGCGGGTACTAAACTCAGCAAAAAAAGGAACGTCCCTTTTTCAGGACCCTGTCTTTCAAAGATAATTCGTAAAAATACAAATTAATTCACAGATCTTCATTGTAAAGGGTTTAAACCCTGTTTCCCATGCTTTTTCAATGAACCATAACCAATTAATGAACATGCACCTGTGGAATGGTCGTTAAGACACTAACAGCTTACAGACGGGAGGCAGTTAAGGTCATAGTTATGAAAACTTAGGACACTAAAGAGGCTCTGAAAACGACCAAAAGAAAGATGCCCAAGGTCCCTGCTCATCTGCGTGAACGTGCCTTAGGCATGCTGCAAGGAGCCTTGAGGACTGCAGATGTGGCCAGGGCAATATATTACAATGTCCGTACTGTGAGACGCCTAAGACAGCGCTCCAGGGAGACAGGACGGACAGATGATCGTCCTTGCAGTGGCAGACCACGTGTAACAACATCTGCACATGTTCGGATGTACCGATCCTCAAACCTGCGGGACAGGTACTGAACAACAACTGCCCGAGTTACACCTGGAATGCACAATCCCTCCATCAGTGCTCAGACTGTCCGCAAAAGGCTGAGGCTGGACTGAGGGCTTGTAGGTCTGTTGTAAGGCAGGTCCTCACCAGACATCACCGGCAACAACGTCACCCGTACAACGTCACAACGTACAAACCCAAGTCTGATGGCCTTGAGATAGAAGCTGTTTTTCAGTCTCTCGGTCCCTGCTTTGATGCACCTGTACTGACCTCGGCTTCTGTATGATAGCGGGGTGAACAGGCAGTGGCTCGGGTGGTTGTTGTCCTTGATGATCTTTATGGCCTTCCTGTGACATCGGGTGGTGTAGGTGTCCTGGAGGGCAATTGTCCTGGAGGGCAGACCTCACTACCCTCTGGAGAGCCTTACGGTTGTGGGCGGAGCAGTTACCGTACCAGGCGGTGATACAGCCCGACAGGATGCTCTCGATTGTGCATCTGTAGAAGTGCACATCTGTAGGGGGGGTGCTCCCTCTGCTGTTTCCTGAAGTCCACAATCATCTCCTTTGTTTTGTTGACGTTGAGTGTGAGGTTATTTTCCTGACACCACACTCCGAGGGCCCTCACCTCCTCCCTGTAGGCCGTCTCGTCGTTGTTGGTAATCAAGCCTACCACTGTAGTGTCGTCCGCAAACTTGATGATTGAGTTGGAGGCGAGCATGACCACGCAGTCGTGGGTGAACAGGGAGTACAGGAGAGGGCTCAGAACGCACCCTTGTGGGGCCCCAGTGTTGAGGATCAGCGGGGTGGAGATGTTGTTACCTACCCTCACCACCACCTGGGGCGGCCTGTCAGGAAGTCAAGTACCCAGTTGCACAGGGCGGGGTCGAGACCCAGGGTCTCGAGCTTGGAGGGTACTATGGTGTTGAATGCTGAGCTGTAGTCGATGAACAGCATTCTCACATAGGTATTCCTCTTGTCCAGATGGGTTAGGGCAGTGTGGTTGCGATTGTGTCGTCTGTGGACCTATTGGGGCGGTAAGCAAATTGGAGTGGGTCTAGGGTGTCAGGTAGGGTGGAGGTGATATGGTCCTTGACTAGTCTCTCAAAGCACTTCATGATGACGGAAGTGAGTGCTACAGGGCGGTAGTCGTTTAGCTCAGTTACCTTAGCTTTCTTGTGAACAGGAACAATGGTGGCCCTCTTGAAGCATGTGGGAACAGCAGACTGGGATAAGGATTGATTGAATATGTCCGTAAACACACCAGCCAGCTGGTCTGCGCATGCTCTGAGGACGCGGCTGGGGATGCCGTCTGGGCCTGCAGCCTTGCGGGGGTTGACACGTTTAAATGTTTTACTCACGTCGGCTGCAGTGAAGGAGAGTCCGCAGGTTTTGGTAGCGGGCCGTGTCAGTGGCACTGTATTGTCCTCAAAGCGAGCAAAGAAGTTATTTAGTCTGTCTGGGAGCAAGACATCCTGGTCCGCGACGGGGCTGGTTTTCTTTTTGTAATCCGTGATTGACTGTAGACCCTGCCACATACCTCTTGTGTCTGAGCCGTTGAATTGCAACTCTACTTTGTCTCTATACTGACGCTTAGCTTGTTTGATTGCCTAGCGGAGGGAATAGCTACACTGTTTGTATTCGGTCATGTTTCCGGTCACCTTGCCCTTGTTAAAAGCAGTGGTACGCGCTTTCAGTTTCGCGCGAATGCTGCCATCAATCCACGGTTTCTGGTTCGGGAATGTTTTAATAGTTGTTGTGGGTACAACATCGTCGATGCACTTTCTAATGAACTCGCTCACCGAATCAGCGTATTCGTCAATGTTGTTGTTGGACGCAATGCAGAACATATCCCAATCCACGTGATCGAAGCAGTCTTGAAGCGTGCAATCAGATTGGTCGGACTAGCGTTGAACAGACCTGAGCGCGGGAGCTTCTTGTTTTAGTTTCTGTCTGTAGGCTGGAAGCAACAAATGGAACTTGTGGAACTTGTTCAGTTTTTGTCTCAGTTTTTGAATCTTATGTATATACAAATATTTACAATTTATTATTTTTTTTTACCCCCTTTCTCCCCAATTTCGTGGCATCCAATTGTTAGTAGTTACTGTCTTGTCTCATCGCTACAACTCCCGCACGGACTCGGGAGAGGCGAAGGTCGAGAGCCACACGTCCTCCGAAACACAACCCAACCAAGCCGCACTGCTTCTTAACACAGCGCGCATCCAACCCGGAAGCCAGCCGCACCAATGTGTCGGAGGAAACACCGTACACCTTGCGACCTGGTTAGCATGCACTGCGCCTGGTCCGCCACAGGAGTCGCTAGTGCGCGATGAGACAAGGATATCCCTGCTGGCCAAATCCTCCCTAACCCGGGCAACGCTAGGCCAATTGTGCGTCGGCCGGTTGCGACAGAGCCTGGGCTCAAACCCAGAGTCTCTGGTGGCACAGCTAGCACTGCGATGCAGTGCCTTAGACCACTGCGCCACCCGGGAGGCCCTTACACATGTTAAGTTTGCTGAAAATAAACGCAGTTGACAGTGAGAGGACGTTTATTTTTTTGCTGAGTTTATTTAATGAAGCTGCCAGTTGAGGACTTGTTAGGCGTCTGTTTCTCAAACTAGACACTTTAATGTACTTGTCCTCATGCTTAGTTGTGCACCGGGGCCTCCCACTCCTCTTTCTGTTCTGGTTAGAGCCAGTTTGTGCTGTTCTGTGACGGGAGTAGTACACAGCGTTGTACGAGATCTTCAGTTTCTTGGCAATTTCTCGCATGGAATAGCCTTCATTTCTCAGAACAAGAATAGACTGACGAGTTTCAGAAGAAAGTACTTTGTTTTTTTCCATTTTGAGCCTGTAATCGAACCCAGAAATGCTGATGCTCCAGATACTCAACTAGTCTAAAGAAGTCCAGTTTTATTGCTTCTTTAATCAGAACAACAGTTTTCAGCTGTGCTAACATGATTGCAAAGGGGTTTTCTAATGATCAATTAGCCTTTTAAAATTATCAACTTGGATTAGCTAACACAACGTGCCATTGGAACACAGGAGTGATGGTTGCTGATAATGGGCCTATGTGCGCCTATGTAGATATTCCATTACAAATTAGCTGTTTCCAGCAACAATAGTCATTTACAACATTAACAATGGCTACACTGTATTTCTGATCAATTTGATGTTATTTTAAGGTGACAAAAATGTGCTTTTCTTTCAAAAAGAAGGACATTTCTAAGTGATCCCAAACTTTTGAACGGTAGTGTATATATCAATGAGATTTCCTTTCCATTGTCAGCATTAATAAATAGTATTGTATGTTGGTATGTTAAGCAGTCTTCATAATTAATGTTTTATTTATGCAGCCCCTATGCATCTATTCCCCTGCCTTTTCATATTATAGAGAGCAGATGTGTGTGTTTCTTCTTTGTGCGTGTGTGCATGTATGTTTGTCTTTTGCCACATTGACATGACTGAACTGATTATGATGATAATTGACCCCAGTGACCTTTGCTTACCCCAGATCATCTGACCGGACACTGGAAACCACACAATAGATACACAGGGGAGAGCTGCCGGATGCGCAGAGAATATGGAGTTAGACAGCCAGACAGACGGCCAGACAATAGACACACAGACGACAAGCGGTGACACAGACTGATGCTCTGATTATGCACACTGACAGATGACTGTGAGACTAGTCTGTAATCAACAGAAACCAACGCACAAAATCAGACACTGTTAGGGAGTTAGCTACACAGATGTAGAGACACCGTTGTTAAACAGTTCAATGCAGGGACACAGACTAACCGAAAGGCATAGGCCTACTGCACAGACAGCCACTGAGACCCAGACTGACACATCAAGCCATTCAGACAGTGAAACAGCAGGGAGTCGAGGCAAAGGGGCAGTCCCAAGTCCAGGATATTATTTTTAGCTCTGACAATAAAGTAGCAATCTTGCTGTTGACGCTCAGTTCAAGCTAGCGAATACAGGAGAGAGAGAGGGATGACAGTGCCAAGAGGGAGGAGGAGGAGAGAGGTGGCCTTCACTTCCAGAAAAGGACATTGAGTTGGAAGAAATGGATCTTGGACTACACGATGCAGAGACAAAGCGAGAGGGAGAGACTAGGGGAGGGATTTAATGAGGGAAACTGCATTACATGGAAATCAGAAGTAAATCTGATTTAGAATTAAATGTTTGCAGTAGTAGCCCCTCTCCCTTCAGAGAGTAATTCATGAACACAGAGCCTAGAGGTAAATGGAAAGCAACATATTATGAATGCTATTTTAGGGATGTGTGTTGTGTTATTGCTATGGCCAGAATCCCACTGACCATTTAACCATTTAAATCTGTTCGTTTTCATGTTCTTGACAGGTGCTAGTGAGGAGATAATAGTTGTTTTCATGTACTTGACAGGTGCTAGTGAGGAGATGATAGTTGTTTTCATGTTCTTGACAGGTGCTAGTGAGGAGATGATAGTTGTTTTCATGTACTTGACAGGTGCTAGTGAGGAGATAATAGTTGTTTTCATGTACTTGACAGGTGCTAGTGAGGAGATGATAGTTGTTTTCATGTACTTGACAGGAGCTAGTGATTAGATGATAGTTGTTTTCATGTACTTGACAGGAGCTAGTGAGGAGATAATAGTTGTTTTCATGTACTTGACAGGTGCTAGTGATTAGATGATAGTTGTTTTCATGTACTTGACAGGTGCTAGTGAGGAGATAATAGTTGTTTTCATGTACTTGACAGGTGCTAGTGAGGAGATAATAGTTGTTTTCATGTACTTGACAGGCGCTAGTGAGGAGATGATAGTTGTTTTCATGTACTTGACAGGAGCTAGTGAGGAGATAATAGTTGTTTTCATGTACTTGACAGGTGCTAGTGAGGAGATAATAGTTGTTTTCATGTACTTGACAGGAGCTAGTGAGGAGATAATAGTTGTTTTCATGTACTTGACAGGAGCTAGTGATTAGATAATAGTTGTTTTCATGTACTTGACAGGAGCTAGTGATTAGATGATAGTTGTTTTCATGTACTTGACAGGTGCTAGTGATTAGATGATAGTTGTTTTCATGTACTTGACAGGAGCTAGTGAGGAGATAATAGTTGTTTTCATGTACTTGACAGGTGCTAGTGAGGAGATAATAGTTGTTTTCATGTACTTGACAGGAGCTAGTGAGGAGATAATAGTTGTTTTCATGTACTTGACAGGCGCTAGTGAGGAGATGATAGTTGTTTTCATGTACTTGACAGGAGCTAGTGATTAGATGATCGTTGTTTTCATGTACTTGACAGGTGCTAGTGATTAGATGATAGTTGTTTTCATTTACTTGACAGGTGCTAGTGATTAGATGATAGTTGTTTTCATGTACTTGACAGGAGCTAGTGAGGAGATAATAGTTGTTTTCATGTACTTGACAGGAGCTAGTGAGGAGATAATAGTTGTTTTCATGTACTTGACAGGTGCTAGTGATTAGATAATAGTTGTTTTCATGTACTTGACAGGAGCTAGTGATTAGATAATAGTTGTTTTCATGTACTTGACAGGTGCTAGTGATTAGATGATAGTTGTTTTCATGTACTTGACAGGTGCTAGTGAGGAGATGATAGTTGTTTTCATGTACTTGACAGGTGCTAGTGAGGAGATGATAGTTGTTTTCATGTACTTGACAGGAGCTAGTGATTAGATGATAGTTGTTTTCATGTACTTGACAGGTGCTAGTGATTAGATGATAGTTGTTTTCATGTACTTGACAGGTGCTAGTGAGGAGATGATAGTTGTTTTCATGTACTTGACAGGTGCTAGTGATTAGATGATAGTTGTTTTCATATACTTGACAGGAGCTAGTGATTAGATGATAGTTGTTTTCATGTACTTGACAGGTGCTAGTGATTAGATGATAGTTGTTTTCATGTACTTGACAGGTGCTAGTGAGGAGATGATAGTTGTTTTCATGTACTTGACAGGAGCTAGTGAGGAGATGATCGTTGTTTTCATGTACTTGACAGGAGCTAGTGAGGAGATGATCGTTGTTTTCATGTACTTGACAGGAGCTAGTGAGGAGATGATAGTTGTTTTCATGCACATCTTTGTTTTGTAGTTTCTTTGTTTGTTTTGCGATATGGCCTTGCCTTGTCACCACTTGTTGCAATTGTCACGTCTGTTGTTTCCCGCCTCATGTCATGACCTTTGGTTGTTGACACGAGAGCGTTATACCCAAGCCCAAGAAGAGTTCATTAAAAGTCTCTCACCTGAACTTGCAGAGAAGTGTTGCAATGCCTTTTGCAACACTATAGCCAGAACCTCTCGTGTCCAACCAACCCAGTCTTCTAGCAGAGAATGGAATAGTGGAGTGGCCAGTCATCATGATGCTCTTAGAGGTCACGGCCAATGCAGGACAAAAAGTTGGGACTTTGATCGACCTGGCATCGGATACAAACTATATAACTCATGATGCAGCTGATCGTTTGAACCTTAGAAGTGAAGCCATAACCCTTGTTGTCCATGGTGTGGGAGGAATGAAAGTTCAAGTCACCACAAAACGGTACCTCCTAAAGATCCGGATCCGCACAGAGCAAGGCAATGTCAGATCCCACCAACTCCACTGCTTTTATGTTGTTTGGCAATGTAGATGGGTCAATGAGCCATGGATACCTTGCATGCCAGTGTGGACTATCACTGTGGTCATCAGCACCAACATAAGTCAGGCCACCCTTAACAACTTCCATCTCCCTTTCTTCAGCCAGAGTCATTTCTTTGCCACCAAGTTGACAACTGCCGCAGCGACATCCTCCACATTTTGGGGTGCAGGGGGCGCCAATGCTATCCCATCTCCACCACTCAATAAAATCCCGAGTGGAAATAGCAGAATAAGAAGACTTGATGGTAGGTTTGGCGCAGATATGTTCTTCATACATCAATGCTGCTGTTCTCATGGATCTGGCGAAGTGCGCTCTGGACTGGTGTGCTGTAACTGTAGCCTCTTCAAACAGACCAGGGTGTGTCCCTGCAATTGTCTTTCCCAATGGCCCATCCCATAGTACAAGGTCCCCAACGGTGCGTATTTTCTGTGGGACCAGTCGCCCTTCCTTATGGCTTATCAAAAGCTGTATCTGTCTTGGTCTAACAAGTTCATTTTGGGGGACATCTGGAAAGAATTTTTGGAGTCTTTTGGCTGTCACATGTTTGTGAATCTCTGCAATGCTGTCCAAACCATAGCAGAGGAGTTGGTGGGATCTGACATTGCCTTGCTCTGTGCGGATCCGGATCTTTAGGAGGTACCGTTTTGTGGTGACTTGAACTTTCATTCCTCCCACACCATGGACAACAAGGGTTATGGCTTCACTTCTAAGGTTCAAACGATCAGCTGCATCATGAGTTATATAGTTTGTATCCGATGCCAGGTCGATCAAAGTCCCAACTTTTTGTCCTGCATTGGCCGTGACCTCTAAGAGCATCATGATGACTGGCCACTCCACTATTCCATTCTCTGCTAGAAGACTGGGTTGGTTGGACACAAGAGAGGTTCTGGCTATAGTGTTGCAAAAGGCATTGCAACACTTCTCTGCAAGTTCAGGTGAGAGACTTTTAATGAACTCTTCTTGGGCTTGGGTATAACGCTCTCTTGTGTCACCTCCCACTTTGCTGTTATTGGACCTCTGGACGACATTCCCTTTGGATGTACCAGCTCTCGGGCAGAGGTAATAGTGGTGTTCTGCAGCACGCTGTTCTATGCAGTCTGGCCTCCTGCACAGAAACTCTGATTTACAATAGTCACCTTCCTTGTGAATCTCCAGGCATCTTTTGCAGGCTCCCAGCTTCCTGACAGCATCTCTTTTCTCTGACAGCTTAAGCGTGCGAAACTTTTGGCAGAAATATAGCCTTTTCTTATGCTTGCAGTCTTCGCAGACCACACATCCTTGAGCCTGGTCGCTTAGTTGGGTGGAGGTTCTGGTTCGAGCTTGCCGAGGTTCAGATTTCGGTTTTGGTTCCTCCTCTCTCAGTTGGTCCAGCTTCTCATAGATGGCTTCTTGACCTTGAAGAAACTTGTGGAGGTAGTCAAATCGCTTGTCTTCTTCAGCTTCATCACCTTTGCCAGCTACATGAAGAAGCCATTCCTTCTTCAGGCCATCAGGAAGTTTACTCTCTATTGTCTTTGTTACAAGAGGGTTCTTTATAGCACCGGTCTTGCCAAGCTCGTTCAGATCGACCAGGGCTTTTTCTACTGATTGGATGAGCTCAACAATCCTCCTGGGCTGGTTACCTTTAACTGCTTGGAGTCTTTGGAGCTCTTCTACTATCTCAAGGGCTATAGTTGTCTTATTTCCAAAGCGGTTCTCCAAGACCCAGAAAACCTCCTCAGCAGTTGTGTAAGTTGTAAGGTGAAGGTCTCGTATGGTCTTCTCATCCACACTGTCGAGAAGTTGGAACTTTTTAACCTCTCTGGATCCAGTAGGTTCTCCCTGCATCTGGAGCGCTTCCCAGTCTTTTTTCCACCGGTGAAACTCTCGGCGGATGCCAGAAAACTTTGGGAGGGCAGCAGGCTTTAATTTAATTGCTGGTGTGGCCACAGAACTGTTTGAAGTAGTACTCAATCTGCTGGTTTCTCCTCTAACGTGTGCCCCTGTAAAGTCTGCTTGTCTTATTGTGAGATTTGGCAGGATAGTTTCAAGGTCTTTGATACGACTCTGGAAATGTTGTTGCTCTGCTGGGGGGGCCCAGCACTTCCAATGTTTATGCACCTCCTTCGCAGCCTTCACAAGTTTCTCTAGTTGTCCGATCATGAAGAGATATGCATCTGGGTTTTTTCTTGGGTCCACAGCTCCCACGTTTTCTGCTTGCGACTCTGCTGTTGTAATTGCTTGTGTCAGTTCATATTCCCCGAAATTGGCCCACAATGTCTTTTGTATGAGGTCCTTTAGCTCTTGCAGTTTTTTCTCACACTCATTGGCTGTTTTGACCAAGTCAGACTTCTGCTGCTCGCTCAACTCCTCTGCATCAGAGTTTTCTTCAATACATTGCCCCTCTACATCATCGTTGGCTTCCAGGACTTTGCCAGCTTCTGCAGTGAGCTTCCTAAAATTGTCTCTGAGCTCCTCTTCTGACATCATTGTATGCATTCGTAGCACATTATTGGCCAGACGGGAAAACTGACGCTTCGCTGATGTCCTTGCGGTCTTTAGCTGCTCCACCAGTAATGAATCAGCCATTTCAATCACAGCAGCAGGCGGGAACAGTCTTTACTTGTCTCTCTGGACACGTGTGGTCACTTTTCTGGTCCTTTTCCAGTCTTGAGCCACGGTTTTTCACTGTCAAGTTTTGAACTCCTTCTTGTGCAATTCCCCACTTGAAAAGGACAGTCCCTCCACATGAAGATTTTAACTGGATTTCACTCAATAAACAGCCATGGAATCAGTTGTTTGTCTTTTATTTACCATTCTTTGGTTGGCAATAAACAGGTGAAAAACCGGCTGTCTTTCACAGTTTTGTGGAGGGCTTGGACTTGCACAGTCACCTTGATCACAAAGCTGAAGTTTCCTTCGTCTTGTGGTGTTATAAATGCTCCTTTCACTGCGGTCTAAAGACAACAGCAGAGCCAGGTGCTGGCACGCCCAGATTGCCTGGAAGATTTGTTCCACCTGGTTCACCACTGATTGAAGGAGGAGGAGTTTCACCACTGAGGAGCTCCCAGGCAGTGAGGCAACCTTTCTCAGAACAGAGAGACAGCTCGCCAAAGAACCGCAGTGGAAAAAAGCCTATGGTGCTCAAGTCCACGAAATGGTTGACCGCCGGGCTGCAAGAAAGCTGACCAAAGAGGATCTAACCAACTGGAATGGACCTGTCTGGTATATTAGTCATCTTATCGCACCCAACCCCCACTCTGTTACAACTCCGGTAAGACTTGTCTGGAACAGCAGTCAGAAGTACAAAGGCCAAAGTCTCAATGACCTTCTGATGAAAGGCCCTGACGTTCTCAATCCGATTCGAGCTGTCCTCCTCAAGTTCCGCCAAGGCTCCTACGCCGCTCTAGGAGACGTCAGAAAAATGTACAATTCTGTGTGGCTCGAGGAGAGGGAAGTCCATCTACACCGGTTCTTGTGGTGGGATTCAGAGGGCGATGAGGTGGAACAATACGCCATAACCAGAGTGAATATCGGGGACAAGCCAGCAGGGTGCATAGCACAACTGGCCATGAGGGAGACGGCTAACCTGCCTCAATTCAGCCACCTCACAGATGAATGCCAAGTATTACATGAGCACAGCTACGTCGATGACATCTTGACATCCCACAACTGCCGTGAAAAACTCGAAGTCATCACAAAGAATGTGGAGCTGATTCTAAAAGCAGGAGGGTTTGCACTGAAGCCTTGGGTCTTCTCAGGCCAAAATAAAGGAGAAAGAGAAAAGGCATCACCAAATATTGTTGTCCTGCCAAATCAGCTTAAGGAGGAAGACAACAAGGTGCTCGGTCTCGGCTACATTGTGGATGAAGACATGTTGCATGTCATGGTGAGGGTCAACTTCTCCAGGCGGAAGAAAAAGATGAGACTTGGGCAAGACTTACTGCTAGAAGAAGTACGAGCACAGACACCAGACCCGCTGACAAGACGTGAACTGCTGAGTCAAGTTGCTGGTTTGTACGACCCAGTTGGCCTGACAACGCCATCAAAGCAAAGAGGGGCTATCTTGGTCCGAAGGGCATTCCAAGAGGCAAAATCAAAGTGCAGCATGGTCAAGGACACATGGGACCTTCCCCTGTCGGATGAGCTCCGCAAAGATGCAATTGGAATTTTTGAGGAGTACGTCCAGCTAAGCAAAGTAATGATCCCAAGAGCTCTTACTCCACCAAAGGCAACAACTGAACCAGTCGCTGTCACTTTTTCAGATGGCAGTGAAAGCTCCTATGGTGCTGTCCTCTACCTGCAGTGGAACTGCAACAAACAATTAACAATTCGACTAGTGGAGTCAAAAGCAAAGCTGACACCACTAGACCAGAAGGGGGATGCAGTCAAAGCAGAACTTTGCGGTGCAGTCTTTGCAAGCCGCCTGAAAAAGTACTTTGAACAGCATACCCAGATCCAGATAAAAAGGTGGTACCATTTGTTAGACAGTCAGACTGTTCTTGGAGCTATCCAGCGAGAAAGCTATGGATTTCAGACTTTCTTCGCTAATAGAATTGGAGAGATCCAAGAGAGCACACGGCTACAGGACTGGTGGTGGATCTCTGGACCACTCAACATAGCCGACATTATCACTCGAGGAGCTGGGCCAAAGGAACTTGATGCCCATTCAGAGTGGCAGCAAGGGCCAGAGTTTCTATATCTTCCAGAGAGCGAGTGGCCAATTATGTTGTCAAAAGATGTGTCTGTGACAGCTCGAGAGAGCATTAACAATATGCAAAAGAAGTCATTTGTGGCAGCACTCACCAGAGCCCAAGCGAAAAGAAGTCTTCCAAGTCTTGTGGGACGATTTCCTGCTGGTTCAGCTGTCCTAAACTTGGTGGATGAGAGGCGCTTTAGTAGCCTAAAGTGTCTAATCAAGACTGTTGCTTTTATCTGGAGAGCCGCCAAAAAGTTTAGATCTGCAACAAAGTCCATCGAGACCCCAAAGTGGGAGGCGATTCCCACAAAAGGAGTTATCACCGCCACAGAACGTCAAGAGGCAATAAGAGACATCTATCTTGCTGCTCAAGAGGGGGTGACGTTCCCAACTACCACTACGGACCGCTTGGTTGTGTACAGAGAGCCAGAATCTGGGTTACTAGTCTGCGGTGGGAGAATCCATGGCTTCAGGGAGGATGGCGCTGCAGTTCCCCTTCTGCCTTTCAATGCATGGGTCTCTACTTTATTGGCACGGGAGGCGCACGATGAGGGTCATGAAGGTGTGGCTGCAACCCTGCTGAAAATGAGGAGGAAAGCCTGGGTCATCCAAGGAAGAAAAATTTCCCAAAAAGTAGTGGATAACTGCCTTTTCTGCAAAAAGTCAAGAGCAAGAAGGTGCGAACAGGTAATGGCTGACTTACCTGCTGAAAGAGCCACACCTGCAGCTCCGTTCGAGTTCACTACAGTCGACCTCTTCGGACCGTACCTTGTCAAAGATGACATCAAGAAACGGGCCTCTCCAAGCGGTGAGATCAGAACATTTGACTTTGCGAACTACCCTTACAAGAGACTCAGAGAGATGCAGAACCAGGTCAACAAATTCTGGAGGTCTTGGAGCCAGCCCAAACTTATTTCTGAGAAGTAAATGGCACACTTCATATCGCAACGTTGCTGTCGGAGATATTGTCTGGTTGTGTGACCAAAATGCAGTGAGGGGCAATTCAAGCTAGGACGGGTGGTGAGCGTTAATCCAGATGCTAAGGGCATTGTTCGAGACGTGAACGTCAAAGTGGTCCAAAGCTCCTGCCTTCCTGTCACAAAACCCGCACTAAACCGGCCATCGGCCAAAGTCCTGAAAGAAGCTACGCAAACCACAGTCCTGCACAGAGATGTTCGACGCCTGGTTGTCTTGCTACCAGTTGAGGATCAAACTCGGAGCTGACCGGCAGTATGTAGGTGCTGATTTACGATCTTTCCATCGGTTCCCGTGGGAAGATTGAGTGGGAGGTGTGCTGACACACTGCCTGGGAGCTCCTCAGTGGTGAAACTCCTCCTCCTTCAATCAGTGGTGAACCAGGTGGAACAAATCTTCCAGGCAATCTGGGCGTGCCAGCACCTGGCTC
This sequence comes from Salvelinus namaycush, assembly GCF_016432855.1. Classification (NCBI taxonomy): domain Eukaryota; kingdom Metazoa; phylum Chordata; class Actinopteri; order Salmoniformes; family Salmonidae; genus Salvelinus; species Salvelinus namaycush. Next base: position 13,046,069 of record NC_052322.1, read on the forward strand.
TGCTGTTGTCTTTAGACCGCAGTGAAAGGAGCATTTATAACACCACAAGACGAAGGAAACTTCAGCTTTGTGATCAAGGTGACTGTGCAAGTCCAAGCCCTCCACAAAACTGTGAAAGACAGCCGGTTTTTCACCTGTTTATTGCCAACCAAAGAATGGTAAATAAAAGACAAACAACTGATTCCATGGCTGTTTATTGAGTGAAATCCAGTTAAAATCTTCATGTGGAGGGACTGTCCTTTTCAAGTGGGGAATTGCACAAGAAGGAGGTCAAAACTTGACAGTTGTTGTCCTATTCAGACTATAGCGTGATGTTGAATGATGCGTAAGAGACCACAAGTGGCAAGGTCAACAGAGGTCAAAACGACCACTAAAAAAAACACAATGCTTGCTTTGTTCTTTTAACGATGACAATTGTTAGAACGGCTGCCATTTGGAAAATGACTAAGCTATAAATGTATAGTCACTCAGCGGTTCATAGTGGTATATTATTTGCTTATTTGCCTTTTTATAATGGTGGTTTGAGCTCTGAATGCTGATTGGCTGAAAGTATACCACAGGTTTTACTCTTCTAATTACGTTGGTCACCAGTTTACAATAGCAATACGGCACCTCGGTGGTTTGTGGTATATGGCCAATATACCACAGATAAAGGCTGTATCCAGACACTCCGCGTTGCGTCGTGCATAAGAACAGCCCTTAGCCTTTGTATATTGGCCATATACCACACCCCCTCAGGCCTTTATTGCTTACTGTAAGTAACCAACAGAGGGCCCAGTCAGTAGCCTGGTTTGTGTATATATGTGTGTGTGTGTGTGCACGCATGTGTGTGTGCCAGCATACATCTGTGTGTGCGTGTGCATGCGTGAGTGTTATTCCCAGTGGGATACTCTGGCGGAGCCAGGGATTTCTGCAGCATCCACCATACTAGGCCCAATGGCAGCGTGGCAGATGCCGCAGAAGTGTCTTATAGGCTGAGGTGGGTGTTGTCTCCACTCATGCAGATGAAACTATATCGTGCTTGCTCCATCTAGTGGTGGTAGGTGTTTAATTACATTAAATATGGTTTTGCTTGGTCGTAAGGAGGGCTGACTGATCGGTTATATTGCTCCACTATTTGTTTCTTTTTTAAGGGGGTGGATCAGCTTTAATATTGCAAATAGATTGTGGATTCTATCAATGTACTTGTCTGCATCATTTCCAATCCCCCATATATATTTATTTTATAAATATATATTATTTTAAATAATACATACTATATACATTTTATGGACACGGTATATTTTACATTTTAGTCCCATCCTTCAGCTCCCCTTAACCCCTCCCATCTATCTCCAAAGACCGTCCAGTTTTGATTTCTATTTTTCAACTGTGCTGTGAGGCTCCAGTATTGGCTCTGTTGTTGACAGTACTGTTTCCTGATTGGTATAGTGTTCCAGAATTGGCTCTGTTGTTGACAGTACTGTTTCCTGATTGGTATAGTGTTCCAGAATTGGCTCTGTTGTTGACAGTACTGTTTCCTGATTGGTATAGTGTTCCAGAATTGGCTCTGTTGTTGACAGTACTGTTTCCTGATTGGTATAGTGTTCCAGAATTGGCTCTGTTGTTGACAGTACTGTTTCCTGATTGGTATAGTGTTCCAGTATTGGCTCTGTTGTTGACAAAGAACTGTTTCCTGAAAGCATGCTCCCCATAATAAGTCTCAGGTTTAGCATATGCATTGTCTCCTGAATTTTTTTGGTCATAAGATACAAGTTTAGTGTGAAAGTATGAACCTATGCCTCTTGAATACAGACATAAGCACTCTAAATCCTTTGTTTTTTGTTGTTGTTGTACAACAGTAGGAGAATAGCACTGAACGCTGTTTAGGCTGTGGGTATGTTCTCACTGATGAAGACCTTTTGGGTTGCTGCTTGAGCATTCAACAGTGCAGTATTGGCTCTGGCTCGATCTTTGCAACTTGTTCTCACAACCGAACGCTCTCTCTGATGTCTAACCTGCCTTCTGTGTATTCCTGTGTGTCTACAGGACCGTAAGCTGACCAAGGCGGAGCAGCAGCGTTTTAAGGAGGAGGCAGAGATGCTGAAGGGCCTCCAGCACCCTAACATTGTCCGTTTCTATGACTCCTGGGAGTCAGTGCTGCGAGGGAAGAAGTGCATCGTCCTGGTCACCGAACTCATGACCTCGGGAACCCTCAAAACGTGGGTAGAAGACACCCACACACAGACACACACACCCCTGCTCAGCTCGCAAATAGTGTTACACCGAAGAGATTGTTCCATAGAAACCATGCCACAATGCTTTATGGTTATAACCGTGCTCTCCTGTCCTGTCTGCAGGTACCTGAAGCGCTTCAAGGTGATGAAGCCCAAGGTCCTGAGGAGCTGGTGTCGTCAGATCCTGAAGGGCCTTCACTTCCTCCACACCCGGACCCCTCCCATCATCCACAGGGACCTCAAGTGTGACAACATCTTCATCACCGGCCCTACCGGCTCCGTCAAGATCGGAGACCTGGGATTAGCCACTCTTATGAGGACCTCCTTCGCCAAAAGTGTCATAGGTAACTAGCGGCCGGCAGTTTCCGGAGTTGTTTTCTTATGTCATGTTGTGGGAATGGTATTTGAATGGGTCATATAGGTATGTCAGAGCTCTTGTAAGACTTGAGCTAATGGACCTCTGTTTTGTGGGAATGGCTTTTACAATCTGTGGTCACTCTGCTACAATGTGAATATCTTATGAGCTGACCCAACTCTCCAAGAAGGTATCATCAGCTGAGTACAGTCTCTGCGGTGGTTCTTGCTCAAAGGTTGAGCTATGTTGCACTAAATGCCACTGGATGTGTATGTTAAGAGCTGATCTGTGGTCTGTGTTTACAGTAAGTGTGAACCCTATAGATTCCTGAGTAACCTTCTTCATAAAATAATTTATACTCCTGGGCATCTGATGATGGTCCTTTACAGACAGAGGAGGTTAGAGGTCAAAATGATATTCAATAAACACAGATTGCACCGTTTGAGCATCACTGTCCAAGCATGACTATGATGGCAATCTTCATGCTTATTTCACCAAATTCGGGTAATTTTGGTCTCAAAATATCTTCATCTGGGTATTTAAGGTGTGCGACTTTACCTTTTCAATTGACTAATGTGCCCTGTCTTCCAGGTACCCCTGAGTTCATGGCTCCAGAGATGTACGAGGAACATTATGATGAGTCTGTGGACGTTTATGCCTTTGGGATGTGCATGTTGGAGATGGCCACCTCAGAATACCCCTACTCAGAGTGCCAGAACGCTGCGCAGATCTACCGCAAAGTCACCAGTGTACGTCTGGGACCGCTGTCCCTTTGGGCTTGTCCCTTTGTGGCATAGGTTCCTTTTCCCCTACTTCTACAAGATCTTTCCGTCTAACGTTCTTCACAAAAATCCCTTTGGCCGAGTTTGTCGTTTCCCGACTTGCCTTTGATTTTCTCACCAACCTCCCTCAGATTCAGTAAATGATTAAATATACTGTATATGTGACAGTACATTAACTGTAGTCAGGGTTTCTTCATTACTGCTTCATGATTAACTCTCTGAAGTAGCACAGGAGTCCCATCTAAAGTATATTACTGTCTGTGTAGGACGGAGTAGTCCATCATCTATATCATTGTCCGTTCGGTCACCTCACCTGCTCCCTCTCTGTCTACAGGGTATAAAACCAGCCAGCTTCGATAAAGTCAACGACCCAGAGATCAAAGAGATCATCGGGTGCTGCATCCGCCAGGACAAGAGTCAGAGGCAAGTGGTTTGACCTCTCTCGACCCCCTTCCCGCTCTCTCTCTCATAATAATGGGAGGAATTGCAATGCCTTTTGCAAACCTTGCTAAACAGCAGAGCGCTTGTAAAAAATAAAATAAAAGTCTAGTGGTTAGTGCCGCTGACACCGGGAACATATACCAGAGTGGGCATGGGTTCAACTCCAGCCCGCTGCCCTTCTGACTCGCCCTTCTCCTACCTTTCCTGTCATCTGTTCTTCACTGTTCTATCCAATAAAAGCCACACATTGTTTGGGAAAGAAGTGGGCATTTGTTCCGAGCTTGATGTGTTCTCTCTGTCTGCAGGCTGTCCATCCGGGACCTGTTGACCCATGCGTTCTTTGGGGAGGACACAGGGGTGCGTGTGGAGCTGGCAGAGGAAGACACGGGCTGTCAGGACTGCCTGGCCCTCAGGATCTGGGTGGAGGAGCCAAAGAAGCTGAAGGGAAAACACAAAGACAATGAGGCCATCGAGTTCAGCTACGACCTGGAGAACGACAGTGCAGAGGAGGTGGCTTCGGAGATGGTGAGATTAGGAGGAGAAACTAATAGGGAGGAAGGGAGAGGGAAGCAGAAAGAGAAATGGTGAGATACTGATACCTTTTTCACACCTTGGTGCAGACCCAGACTGTATCCTGCAGGCTCTGATATCTTCTTTTTAGATTGTCCTTTCTTGGCATGGCCCCAGGCTAGAACAGTATAGTAAAGGTTGGCTCGGCTCAGCACATTAGTGTGAAAATGATAGAAGAGAGAGCAGTGCAGGACAGAGCAGGAATACCTAGGACCTCTGTTGAAGGAACTACAGGGAAGGTGGGAGGGCTATAGGAAAGGTGTGATCTATTACAGTCCACCGCTCATTAATCAAGGTTTCCTTGCTAGTCGTTGCCTCCAACCTACATTCCCTCGCCATGCTTTCAACTTTTTCTCTCTGCCTCCTATCTATCGCTCTCTCTCTCCACCTACTCTCGCTCTCTCTCTCTCTTTCCTCTCTCTGTCTACCCACCACCCCCTCTCCCTCCTCCTCTATCCAGGTGAAGTCAGGCTTCTTCCACGAGAGCGACGCTAAGGTGGTGGGTAAATCCATCCGCGACCGCGTCACGCTCATCAAGAAGTCCCGTGAGAGACGCCAGCAGCAGCTGCTCCAACAGCAGCAAGGCTTTGATGAGAGACGGGACTCCACCCTCACCTCCTCCACCTGCTCTCACCTCTCCTCCCTGGGGCCTGGGGTGGCTGGGCTGACAGGGGGAGGTGGGGGAGGAGGGCAGGGGGAGGTTGAGGAGCTACCAGAGGTGGATCAGCATGTGAGGCAACAGCAGCAGATCCACAGTGGGAATCCTCTGAGCCTGCCCACAGGTACAACAGCAGACCAATATTCCATCAATCAGAGGCTTGTTTACGGATTTGTTTACGGTGTAAGACTGTATACTGTGTTTCCCTACGTACTGACTGTGCTGGGGTAGATATCAGAAACAAAGTGGAATATTAAGATAAACATATTATTTGGTTGCGGACAGTCCTAGAATAGGATATAATGATATTATTTTCCTTATCCCCAAAGTAGTGTTTGTCTAGACTCCTATTTTACTCTTGCCCTTGTATTTACTCCAGGAGGTGAGAGCATTGGCTCAGCCAGCTGTGAATCCTGTGCCAGTGGCCAGAGCCAGGCATACCCTCAGCAAGGGGAGTCATACGTGCTCTCTCAACCCAGCCTCCCTGCTGCTGCCTCGGTGAGTATATGGCATCCCAAAGGACACCCTATTCCCTATGTAGTGGACTACTTTTGACCAGGGCCAAAGGTAGTGCACTATGTAGAGAATAGGGTGCCATTTGGAACATACATCATATTATGGTTGTTCCTGTTTTGGAAAATCTAGTTTACAGAGAGATTGATATCTTATCTCCAACCCTGCAATCACGCTCAATTGTGTTGTCTGTTATCTATTTTTAGGCAATTTTGTCCCACCACGAAATGCTCCCGATTGGTCAGAGCGGAGGAGTTCCGAACGTACCTACTGGTCAGAGTGGTGGGATTTCCGCCATGTGCATTGGTCAAAGCAGTGGTGGGGCACCTGTTGGTCAGCAGACTTACGTTCAGCCTGTTGCTATGGCAACGCAAGTCTCACCAGGTGTACCACAGCAGTATTCTCAGGTGAGTGGCTCTCGATCCCGTTCAACTCTCTCTAACATCTCTTTTCTACTGGACAAAACAAGTTTGAACCTTGATATATTCCGAATAGCTTTTAATCAATTCACGTAACTATTTTATCAGATGTGCTTTAACGATAATAAAAACGATAACAATCTTGATCATGACAATGCTTTCATGTCCTCTATAGAATGTGTGCAGTCCTTTGATAATTAATGCCTACCCTTTATCCAATGCTTACTCTTACCTCCTCTCTTTACCTCAATCTCCCCCTACCTGCCCTCTCACCATAACTCCATCTGACCATGTCCCTGTCACCCCATGATGGTTATCTTCACACCATCTCAGTCATACCATTCAGATGGATCACAGATCGCGCCAATGGCCCCTTCCCAGTCCTGCGCAACCCCAGTCTCGCCCCAAGCACAGCTTAACATTCTTCCAGCTCCCATTTCAGTGGGAGACCCAACAGGACTAGTGGGAGTTGGTGGCATGGAGGCCATGGTCCCTCTCCCACAACAGACCCAGGCCAATGTCACCCCTAACATCATGCAGGCCTCTGACATCCAGATGACACCCCAGCCTTTAACCCAGCAAGCACAGCCTTTCATGATTACCCAACAGCAGACCATTGTTCAACAACAGCAGGTACTGATGGAGCCACAGCAGCAGCAAATGGAGGCTCAACAAACCACCCTGCTTCAGCAGCAACAACTACACCAACAACAACAGGCCAATGTAATTCCCCAGAAGGCGGTACTGATACAGCAACATATAGAACAACAGCAGCAGACTATAGCAATCCAACAGCAGCAAACTACTGAGCTTCAGCAGCAAGTGTATGTGCAGCAAGCTTTGGTTCAGCAGCAGCAGCAACAGCATCCTCAGCAGCAGGCCTTACTACCACAACAACAATCAATGGACCAACAGCAGCAACAACAACAGGCATTGTCATTACAGCAAGTGGATCAAACCCAAGCCTATGTGCAACCACCGCTAAACGACCTACAACAGCAGCAACAACTGCAACAGCAGCAAACATTGTTACTACACCAGCAGCACCAGATTGAACATCAGCAACAACAACAAGCGATGTTACTAGAACAACAACAGCAAGTGTACATACAACAGCAGCTTGAGCAACAGCAGCAACAGGCGTTGCTACAAAAGCAACAACAGGCACGACTACAACAGCACCAACTGGAGCAACAGCAAGCGCTGTTACAACAGCAAATATTTGAGCAACAGCAGCAGCAAGCGATGTTACAGCAGCAGCAACAAGAGCAGCAGCAACAGCAAGCCTTAAAGCAACAGCAACAACAGGCGCAACTACAGCAGCAACAGCTGGAGCAACAGCAAGCGCTGTTACAACAGCAGCAGTTCGAGCAGCAGCAAGTGCTCCTACAGCAGCAACAACAACTGGAGGCTCACCAAGCGAGCCAGATCCAACAACAACCAGAAATGGATCTACAACAGCAGCAATCACTGCATCAACAACAGCAAGCTGTGCTGCAACAACCGACCCAACTACAACAACAGGCGGTGGTCAGTCATCCAATCGACTCACAGCAAGCTGTGCTAAAGCAACAGTTGGAACAACAGCAAGCCCTGCTACAACAGCAACAGCTTCAGCAGCAACGAGCAGTTTTACAGCAACAGCAATTGGAGCAACAGCAACAACAGGCACAACTGCAGCAGCAGCTGGAGCTACAACAGCAGCAAGCTTTGTTACAACAACAGATCGAGCAACAACGGCAACAGCAGGCGTTGCTACAACAACAACAAGCAGAGAGACTGCACCAACAGGCTTTGCTACAACAGCAGCAGCAACAGATTCAACAACAGCAAGAGACTGGGCAATCGCAGCAGCAAATCGCCAATATTCAATTACAACAAAGCGAGAAACAAGAGACCACTTTGATTCAGCAACAATGTGAGCAGTTGCAAGCTTTGATTCAACAGCAACAAATTGATGTGTGTTTGTTGCAACAACAACAACAACAACAACAACAGCAAAACACTGCTATGTTTCCAACTAATCACGCTAGCCTAACGCAGCAGCAAGTGACAGAACAACAGCAAGTATTGCTGATACAACAGCAACAGCAGCAGCAGCAACAAGCTGTATTACTGGAGCAACAACAACAAGCGTATGTTGTCCAGCAACAACAGCAGGGCCATCAGAGCTCTGTCGTTGAACCTCCGCCTCAGATCCCCCTTGTAGCCCCAACCCTATCAACAGCAGAGGTTATACAGGCCATGCAGGTCCAAGCTCAGATGGCTGCCCAAGCCCAGGGTCAGGGAGCCAAACCTGTAGCCATTCAGCCACAGATTCCCAGCCAGGCTCCACTGGCTGTAGTGCAAGCCCATGCCCAAGTCCTGGCCCAGATTCAAGCTCAGAATGAAGCTCACCCTCAGAGCCCGGGCCATTTCCCAGTCCCAGTACTCCAGGCCCGGCCCCAGCCTCCACTCAAAGCCCAGCCCCAGATGATCGATGTCCAGATTCCACCTCACGTGGTGGCCCCGATCCAGGCACCAAGTCCTCCGATCCCTATCCAGTCCCAGGCTCCTATAGTACAGGCTATCCATCAAATCCCAGCTCAAATACAGGCCCAGGCTCCAGTGCAGTCTCTCATCCAGCAGACTCCCCAGAATCTGCATCCAACCCAAGTTCTGAATCAGACTCCGATTCCAGCAGTTGTTGAGACTCAGATGATGCCTCCTATGAGGCAGAGTCCAGCTCTGGTCCAACCCCAACCTCCAGTCTCAATAACCCCCATGCACAGCCAGATCCAAGCCCAACCCCAGCACGAGTCTCCAGTGCAGCCCAGTGTTCAGCTCCCAGGTCTAGCGCAGCCTCTACACCGCCCCCATGCTCCAGCTGTACTACTGGCACCGCAGTATGTCACTGCACCTCAGCCCACCCAACAGCAAGCCATACAGCCAGTCCTGCAACAACAACATCAGGACATCACACAACAAGTTACCCAACAACAGCAGCAGCAGGTACTGTTGGAGCAACAGCAGTCCATGGTGCAGTACCAGCAGATGATGCTGTCTCCTGGATCTGTTGGAACTGTCATGGCGGCCCCTGCCTCCACAGTCATAGACCCTACCACCTTGGTCTCTGCTTCGCCTCAACACATACAACAACAGACTGGGCAAGTGTATAACCAAGGCCAGCAGGTACAGCTACAACCACAGGTACAGCCTGTCCCACAGCCACAACAGCAGCAGCTGCAAGTAACAGGAAGCCCAGCTGTGGTGCAGCCGTTAAACCAACCCATACCTCAGGCCCAGTCTAAATCTATGCTGCCTCAACCCATCCCCATGGAGCAATACCAACAGCAACAGCTGGTGCAACAGGTTCCACAAGTCGTACAACAGAAACAGCCACAGCAGCTTCAGGCTCAGACAACCCCAGCCCCAATTCAGCAGGCTCTGCAGTCTCAGCATCAGCAAGTCTCAATTCCCGACCCAAGTCAACTGGCTTATCAGCTTCCTCAGATCCCCCCACATCTGTTGCCCCAGCAGCCTACTGTTAACCCAGCACAGACAGCATCCCCCAGTAACGTGCCCCAGCTCGGGACTCAGACTAGAGCCCTACCCTTGTACAGTCAGGTAGTAGCAGGAGCAGGAGGTCCGCCACCATCCCCCCAGCACCAAGCTCAGCTGACACAGCCGCTACCCACCCACACACACACCCAGATGGCCATGCAAGCTCAGGCACACACCCAGACCCAGATCGCTGAGGCTGCATTGGCGGACTCCACCACCGAGCAACAGCCCCCTCTGAATCCTTCCCAGGCTACTTCCCTCCCTCTTCCACAGATGCCCCCCAGTCATTCTCATACATCGTCTCACCCCCACCCTGCCTCCCTGCCACCCCTCCATCCTGCTACCCCTGGCCCAGAGACTCAGCCCACCCCACCAGAGAGCCAACTAACCCTGTCTGGCCTGGCTGATGCCCCCTCGGGCCCGACCTCTCCCCCGGCTGTTGCCGCCACTGCCCAGCCCCTTGACTCTAACGCCCCCTCGCTGCTGCACCCCACCTCAACCTCGCTCCAAGACTGTGACCCTGCTCTGCTGGGCATTGCTCAGGTACAGAAGTGCATGCCACTCTACCACTACTGTATACTGTTCCACTACTACCACTATCTTCATCCAATATCCAGCCGGTTCTAGAAGGCTGTATACAGTAGAGTATTCCGAGGGTCACACCCTTTTTGAATCACAATAAAACACATTATTTTTGTTTCATTTTGAAGAAAATTAGCGTAACTTTTACTCAGTTACGCTAAGTACGTTTTTATGGTATTTGTTCTGATTTAAACTAACCAGTACTACATCAACCAGATCCAGTGTTTTTTCCTTTAACTTACATTAAAATAGGTTCATATTTGTTCAATTTCCTATTTCAGTTGTTCAATTTTATTTGTATCAGTCAACTAATGGTTTGGTATGTATTTTTTCTTTGTGGGTTTTTGCTGTTTTCTGTATGTCGGTATGTATTTGTATGTGCGTTGGTCTGTCTGTATTTATGTGGCTCTACAGGAGAGTCCAAACCAGTCTGGCACAGAGAGACACTCCTCTTCAGGGTATGTGTCACATCACTACTCTCAACGTCGGCCCCAATTTACTTCCTTGCTCTTGCCCCCGGCCCTATCAGGTCAATGTTTGCAGATCAATAAGTTTGAAGTGATATGGTGGAAGCTACACCACTAAACCTTTCCAGAACCTTCCGATCTGCAAACATCCAAAGGTTAGGACCAAGGGGAAGGGCTAGGAACCGGTTGTCATTGTTCGTTTGTTTTTTGTTTTGAATGTCAAGCCCTCCATGTTAGAAAAGGCTATGCCCACTACTGTACATGGAGTACTATTTATTTGACCATCAATGTTCACGTGTTGTGCATGACTCTTGCTTGTCTGACACCTCTCTCACAGTGCTGTTCCAGCCAATGGGGATGGGGATCTACAGATGTTGTTAGCCAATGGAAAACTAGAGAGGGTGAAGTCTCAGAGGAGATTG